>NC_081544.1:6849620-6860827 GCF_901000735.1 Corylus avellana | reverse complement strand
ATATATAATGCATGTCTTGATTTAAGCCTTCGGTGTTTTCATCTGTGTGAATTCCTATGAATTTTGAGGTACACCAAACTTTGAGAAAAATTGAAGCCTCTTAACTTTGTGTTAGCCTCACTTTGCACTTATTGGAACATGTGTTGTCTCAAATTTCCATCTTTGAGTTGAATGATTTGTGGTTGTCTTGATGATGTGATTGTGGTGTTCACTGTGTTAAACCTACTTATGATGTGAGAACCATGTGTTTGTGTGGAAATTGTGTTTGTTAATGACTTAGTGCTAAAAATGTTTGTGGGTATTATTTCTGTTAAACCCTCACAAGACTTCACTCGTCATCTAGGGATGCCTAGGGGTTTAAAAGGTTTGTTGCATATGCTAAATGCAATCGTCTCTCCCACGACAGCGGACTTATGTTTCCTGCTTTCAATTTGTTTTTCATTTTGTTTTGCTAAGGGACTAGCAAAATATAAGTTTGGGGGTATTTGATGAGTGCCAAATATTGCATATTTGGACCCCTTAATTTGCATTTGCTAAGCCTTTAGCTTTATTATTTTATAATGTTTTGGTTAGTTTTGGTGTTTTAGCGATTTGCAGGTTGTTAAGAGAAAAATGGGGCTTTAAGGTGATATTTGGAACTCATTCCATTAATTCTGGGGCTTAAGACACTTCATGGAGCATTGACAGCAAATTGGGATCGAGCGATGATTCGCACTCGACGAGTCCCACTAAAAAGGCCATTAATAGAGTTGTATAGCTCGGATTGAGGTGATCTTGGTGTCATTGGAAAGCTAACTCAAAGATCTACAAATTCATTGTGTTTGATTGCGCCGAAGTTGGATATTCATTGTGTTTCATCCGACGGATACTTTGCATCTTTTGATTTACTTGGATATCCATTGTCTTTTGTTCAAAGCGTGGATACATTCGATCTTTTGAACTAAACTGGATATGCATTGTCATTTGTAAAATGGATGGATTCATTGAATCTTTCAATAGGAACAATAGAACATACATAGGTTTTAATTGTTTGTCGGATGTATGAACAAACACATGAGAATGTATGCTTTAATTTGGTGAGGTGGATTCTGAAAACCTTAGTGCCCTTTTTATCTTTTAATTATTTCATTTTGTTTCAATTTTTGTTTTCAATTTCAAATGCACGACAAACTTCGGAACTAGGTTAAAATAGGATTAGTTTAGATAAGAATTAGTTTTCACGACACAAATCCCTGTGGATCGACCTCGCACTTGCACACATGCTATATTGCACACGACTCGTGCGCTTGAATAATAAATCAACACCTTTTGTCCTACATGAAACTCCTTCCTGACTAGTTGTTTGTCATGATATGCTTTAGTCCTTTCCTTGTAGAGCTTGGCGTTCTCATATGCATCTCGCTGCAATTCCTCCAGTTCATTGAGTTGTAGCTTCCTCTTGTTGCCAGCTCATTTCATATCAAAGTTAAACTGCTTGATGGCCCAATATGCTCTATGTTCCAACTCCACTGGTAAATGACATGCTTTCCCAAAGACTAACCGAAATGGAGACATGCCGATAGGTGTCTTGTGAGCAGTCCTATAAGCCCATAGTGCATCATTCAAGCATAGTGACCAATCCTTTCTATTGGGGTTCACTGTCCTTTCAAGGATACCTTTGATTTCTCTGTTGCTCATTTCCACTTGGCCACTGGTTTGGGGATGGTATGGAGTTCCAATCTTATGAGTGATGCCATACTTCTTTATCAAATAAGCAAAGGCATAATTGTTGAAGTGGCTGCCTCCATCACTAATTATTGCTTGTGGTGTCCCAAATCTAGTGAAGATGTTATCCTGCAAAAACTTCACCACCACTTTGTGATCATTAGTCTTTGAGGGGACAGCCTCGACCCATTTAGACACATATTCCACACCCACAAGAATATACAAATAACCATATGAGTTAGGAAATGGACCTATGAAATCAATACCCCATACATCGAAGAGCTCCACCTCCTGAATATTTTGCAATGGCATCTGATTTCTGGATGAGATGGTACCTTTCCTCTAGCATCTATCGTAGGAGCTGCAAAACAAAAAGGCATCCTTAAATACATTAGGCCAATAGAAACCAGATTGTAAAACCTTAAGTGCTGTTCTCTTAGCCCTAAAGTGTCCTCCATAAGCATACTGATGACAATGCTGCAGAATGCTCCAATGCTCTTCTTCTGAGACACACCTTCTAATGATTTGATCAGGGCAGAATTTGAACAGATGGGGGTCATCCCAATGGTATTGTCCAGATATGGACATCAACCTTTTCCTTTCTTGACTAGACATTCCTGGGGGAAAAACCTTGACAGTTATATAATTCACAATGTCTGCATACCATGAAAGTTGGACCTCAACCATAAATAACTGTTCATCTGGAAACTTTTCATTCAAAGGGAGCTCATCTCCTTCTTCCTCATGAAGTAGTCTGGATAGGTGATCTGCAACCACATTCTCACTGCCCTTCTTATCTCTGATCTCAAGGTCAAATTCTTGCAGTAAAAATGCCCATCTGATCAATCTTGGCTTTGCATCCTTCTTAGCAAACAAATATCTCAAAGCAGCATGATCAGTGAATACAATGACCTTAGAGCCAATTAGGTATGATCTAAACTTCTCCAAAGCAAATATGACAGCTAATAATTCTTTCTCAGTGGTGGAATAATTTAGCTGAGCATCATTCAATGTTCTAGAAGCATAATACATGGCATGAGGTACCTTATTGATTCTTTGTCCCAAGACAGCTCCTAAGGCAAAGTCACTGGCATCGCACATGAGCTCAAATGGTAGACTCCAATCAGGTGCCCTCATTATTGGTGCAGATGTGAGCAGCTTTTTCAGTGTGTTGAAGGCAGTCATGCATTCTTTAGTCCATTCAAACTTGGCCTCCTTCCCTAGCAACGCACAGAGGGGTTTAGATTTCTTGGAGAAATCCTTGATGAACCTTCTATAGAACCCGGCATGTCCAAGAAAACTCCTCACCCCTTTTACTGTCAGAGGCGGAGGAAGTTTGGAGATGATGTCAATCTTAGCCTTATCTACCTCAATGCCCTTGCTCGAAATAGAGTGACCCAATACATTGCCTTGTTGAACCATAAAGTGGCATTTTTCCCAATTGAGCACTAGGTTACATTCTTCACACCTCTTGAGAACACTCTTCAGATGGTTGAGGCATTCATCAAAACTAGACTCAAAGACACTAAAGTCATCCATAAATACCTCAAGGGATTTCTCCACCATATCTGAAAAAATGCTCATCATGCATCTTTGGAATGTGGCTGGGGCATTGCATAATCCAAATGGCATTCTTCTGTAGGTGAATGTGCCAAAAGGACATGTGAAGGTGGTCTTCTCCTGGTCCTCTGGTGCTATTGCAATCTGATTATAGCCACTGTACCTGTCCAAGCAGCAGTAGTAGCTATGGCCAGCTAACCTTTCTAGCATTTGATCAATGAAGGGAAGGGGGAAATGGTCTTTTCTTGTCACCTTGTTCAGCTTTCTGTAATCAATGCATACCCTCCAACCAGTGGTTACTCTTGTAGGTATCAGCTCATCATCTTCATTCTTCACCACTGTGATCCCACTCTTTTTTGGAACTACTTGGACTGGACTTACCCATTTACTGTCTGAGATGGGGTAGATAATGCCTACATCTAATAATTTCAACACCTCTGCCTTGACTACCTCCTTCATGTGTGGGTTGAGTCTTCTCTGTGCATCCCTGGTTGGCTTTGCTTCCTCTTCAAGGAAGATTTGATGCATGCATTTGGCTGGACTTATTCCCTTGATGTCAGCAATGGTCCATCCCAAAGCAGTTTTATGTTCTTTGAGAACTCTCAACAGCTTTTCAAATTTGGAATTCTGAGAACTGGGCATCTAAATCAATACTAATGCTGCATGACCAGATGTGCCCTCCATACAAGCACGGATTGGAATTGTGCTTCATTTCGTTGAAAACTAAGTTAACAACATTATGGTGCTTATTGGTTGTTTTAGAATTTCTTTTCACCAAGATTTGCTTATTTTGGATACAGATTTATGACAATGCTCATTCTAGAAGTCTTGGATTTTTATTTTATTTTTTTAATTTCCTTAAAAGAAGTAATTTTTGCCATAGTACAATTTGATTTTAGGGCCTACAAACTCATGATAAAACTTTTGGGTTTGAATTTCTGTCACAGCTTGCTGTGGAGTATGAGCAAAATGCATTGATTGTTAAGGTTGATACAGATGATGAGTATGAATTTGCACGTGACATGCATGTAATTATTTGCTTTAACTTTATAGAAAAACTAATGAATTTTCTAGGTCTATACAGTAATCTATTTGTAGCACACCCTCCTTTCCAGATTGATGCCAATTTTGGGTAAGTTGCAGTTTTCCATTCATGTCAATGATACTATGTAGCAACCATCACATGATTGTCTAAACAGTTCTGTTCTTAGCTTAAGCAAGCTTGATACCAAGCATGTCTAGTTTTTTAGCGAGCAACTTCAAGGAAAAAAAAAATAGAAAGTAAAAAACCTTTGGTGGAAAATTTTTATTTTTATTTTTACACGTACTACAACCATTAACGTTCATTACACCCCCAGTGGCCATTAGTGTGCCTCAAACAATCCCTTATTTAAGTTTATTGTTCATGTTTTAGTTGTATAAAACTAAGCCTTTTGATTATTCAGTAAGATATATGGGAAAGATAATTATGATTAGAAGCTATTTTAGGGATCAAACAGGAAGTACCAAATGTAAATTATGTCATATCTGATTGTGACCAAGCAATATATTTGACTTCAATCTTTCTTTTTTTCCCTAAAACCTTCTTGCAAACAAATATTGCCCTGGAAGTAATAAGTGTTGGTGGTTGACAAAGGTATCAACAATAATTTGATTTCAGTGTCACAGCAGCAGTTTCAGAAATGCTTGTCTAAAGCATCATAAAGGACCTATATTTCCTTTTTGATAAGCAATATTTTGGTTGCCTTTTGCTATTCTTTTGTCATGAAATTTTAATTATTTCTCATTAGGATCATTCATATATCTTTGAATATGGTTTCATCTTTTTAAATTGCTTTATTTTTTTTCCAAAAAAAAAAAAAAACATTTTTAAGGTCCAATTGAACCTAGTAGTGTTTTATTTTATTTTAGTTTGTTAGGACCATTAGCATCCACTAAAATGGACACTAATGGTTAGTGGACGCTAATGGTGCAACCATAAGCATCCACTTTCATTTGGACGCTGATGGTTGCTTTATTTTTTTAGTTTGTTAGACACATTAGCGTCCACTTTAGTGGAAGCTAATGATGCAACCATCAACAACCACTTTTTTTTGGACGTTGATTGTTGCTTTATTTTTTAGTTTGTTATGACCATCTAGTGGACACTAATGGTGGCATTATCAGCGTCCACTTGGAGTGGACGCTAATGGTGGCACTATCAGCGTCCACTCAAAGTGAACTCTAATAGTGCCACCATTAGCGTTGATCATCAATATCGGACCATTAAGGTCGACCTGTCAACGCTATTGCTCAATAGCGTCAATGGTGGGACTTTTAGGGTCCCAAAGCAGTTGCCCATAAAAGTCAATTTTCTTGTAGTGAGGAGAGAGTAGAAAGAGAGAGAGAGCAGAAACATATAATGGACTACATTGTATTGAGTCTCTTCAATTCCTGATATGTTTGCATAGCCCATTATTTATAGAGAGAGAAAAAGTAGCGGGCAAGAAACCCTACTCTAAACCCTAGGACATGTAAGGTAACATAATAGAATAATATCAAATATTCTAATATCCCCCTCAAACTCAAGGAGTAAGCTTGAGTTTGGGAAAAAGAAAGGGAAGCAAATGTTTTTTTTTTTTTTTTGGTTTTCCGGAAAAGTCACTAGATTAGTGGCTGGAAAGTGGCGGTCGGAGGCGGAGGACGACGGCTGCTGGCTGCCGATAGTGGTTGTTGGTGGCAGTGACTTGGACTCGAGCATTATTGGATTGAGCTTTATGGGCTAAGACTTGGATTTGAGCCTTATAGGATAGGCTAGATTGGGCCGGTTACATGGGCCAAAATTGGCCAAAACCCATGGACCATTGAATATGGTATGACCCAAAAAGAAGTGACTCGAGTCTAACCCGGTGAACCAGGTTGACTTGCTTTGGACCGGGTTGGTGGAATTGACCCGGTTGACCTATTCAGTTGAACCGAGTAGGATCTGATTTGTTTCGGATATAAGTGAATTGGGTCTAACCTGTGGGCCGGGTTGACTGACGGGCCTGAGCCTTCTGGACCGATTTGAGAGTGGGCAGGCTTGGGCAGTTGGGCCATGAATGATTGGGCCAGTTAGAAACAGGTTTTGGACCCGTTTTAAACATGATGACCTCATTTGAAACCAGTTTTGGACCAGGTTGGAGACAAGGGCTGACTTGGACCACTGAAAGGTTGACACGTGGCAGAAGGAAAAGGAAGCAATGTCTGGACCGTGTGCTGCACGCGCCTCTCCAGTGGCAGCGCTGTGGCGCATGATGGCCACTCGCAGAGACTTCGGACGGTGCATGGCGGAGCATCAGAGATCCTTTGGCAGGGTTCTTGATGGATTTTGGATGCCCGACAATGGATCTGTTCAACGGGAGCTTGAGCGAAGCGAACGAACCAACTGGGCAGCACATGGATAGAATGGCAGCAGCTTATGGTGACTTGTGTGGACGCGTGACTGTGTTGTTGGTGGAGTTCTCGATAGCTCAAGACTCGTCTGGCCGTGATCTGTCGTTTGGCACTATTACCGATGTGATCGGTGCTTTGTGGAGGCGCATAAATCAACGAACACTTTCGGTATAGACAGGTGGCGGCGCATGGCTGTGCATTGAGGCGCATGTGAATGCTATTGGCGGCGGATCTTCCATAGATTGTTTTCCATATTGGGGCTATGGTGAAGGCGTGAAAGAGATTTACAGCGGCCTTAGAGGCTTGGTGGCGCACGGACGGCTGGAACAAAGGTCGCCGGAGGGAGCACCGGGAAACATTAATGTCATTTTTGGAGACCACAAGAAAGTGGCTGTGATATATATATATATATATATATATATATATATATATTTTTTTTTTTTTTGACAAAAACTGGGTACTCTTCATACATTGAGTGAAAAAGAATACAAGAGCCTTGGCTCTATAAAGAAAGAGCATTAAGCTTTAAAAGAACAATATTGGAAATACAAGTCGGAGTCTCCTCAATCCAAATATTATCCATGACGAACATTGACACCTCCTTCGCCAACCCGTGGGCTGCTCCATTTGCTTCTCGCTTGACATGGCAAATCTTCCATTGTCGGAGAGTTCTTAGCACGATCTTAGTATCGTCCACAATGTGCTAGTACCGGGACCAAATTTTCTCTCTCTCCCGAATTGCCTTAACCACTGACACTGAGTCTCCTTAAAAAATAACCCCATAGAAGCCTAGATCACGGCATAGTTCCGCCGCATGCAAAGCTACCAGTGCTTCTCCTGTAGGTGGTTCGTGGACTGCCAGTATGGTCTTGCTTTGGGCCGCAAGTACACGTCCTCCTTCATCTCTAATAATCACTTCTATTCCCATCCTTTCTTTCCGTGGAGATAGCAACGTCCCAATTGGCTTTATAGAAGCCAGACTAAGGTGCCTGCCATTTCATGCTTGTTCCTTCACGCCCTTCTTCTACCTGGATCGGCATCTTAGCATTTGCCTGTGTGAACTGCAACAGATCCTCCCTAGCCAAGTTAGCCACGATGTTTGGATGGGTAAACTCACCCCCGTGCATAACTGAGTTCCGTTGCTGCCATATTCCCCTTAACGTTAGAGCTAAGAGATTTAGATCCTCCCCATTTAACCGTATTGACATCTCCTCAAAAAAATCTATAAAATCGCTATAGCTCCCTCCACACTTTTGAAGCTTGCGGCTGCTAGAACCCCACACATCTTGCGCCGATGGACAGGCCCATAGGATGTGATAGACCGTTTCCTTCTCACTATAACAGAAAGTGCAGAGATCTTCATCAATAATACCTCTTCTTCTTATATTATCTTTGGTAGGAAGAATGTTCTTACAGGCTCTCCACAAAAAAAAGGTTGGATGAGTTTGGAACTTTTAAGCCCCATTTGGTCTTCCAAGTCGCTTGCCCTCTACTTGGGCTGGAACTCTCCGCTTGCTTCCCATCTTGATGCTCCTTCTCAAGGTGATAAGCACTCTTAACAGAAAATTCCCCAGAGCTTATAGGTTGCCATATCATTTGGTCCATCTGATGGTAGTTGCTAATAGGAATATTGCAAATTAATTCCGCCTCCTCAGGAACAAATATTGTCCGAATCAGATTTTCCTTCCATTTAACCGAGTGTTCTTCTATAAGTTCAGCCACCTTTGCTTCCTCGGACAAAATTGTGCAAGGGGATTGAATTGAAAATGTTGATGGTCTTGGGATCCATTTGTCACCCCAAGTTTATATTGTGCGCCCATCACCAATCCTCCAAAAAATCCCTTCCTGGAAAAGCTCCCTGCCTGCTAAGATACTACGACAAGCATATGAAGCTTTATTCCCCACCTTTGCGGACATAAAGGATCCCTGACGAAAATACTTTACCGAAATAATATTCGCAGCTAGACTCTGCGGATTTTGCATTATTCTCCAACTTTGTTTTGCTAAAAGAGCTTTGTTAAAACAAACAATATCTCTGAACCCCAAACCTCCTTTAGCTTGAGCAAAGCTCATTTTTTCCCAACTTATCCAATGGATTTTCTTTTCTTTCTCCGTGTGCCCCCACCAAAATTGTTGCATCAACCTATTTAAATCCTTGCAAAGCTCTTTCGATAGCAAAAAAAAGCTCATACTGTACGTAGGTATTGCCTGCACCACTGCTTTTAATAAAACCTCATTCCCAGCTTGTGAAAGAAGGTTAATCTTCCAATCTCACATTTTCCTCTTCACCTTATCCTTCAAATACTAAAACTCCCTTACTCAAGATTTTCCCACGAGGGCAAGAAGTCCTAAATAAGTATCATAGCATTGTGAAGCTGGAACTCTTACCAAAGACAAGATACAATCACCTACAGACTTAGGTGTATTTCTACTGAAAAACACTGCAGTTTTATCCTTATTCAACCGTTGCCCCGAGGCTCTCTCATAGGTATCCAACAATTTTGCAAACTGCCCCCAATCCTGCGATGTAGCCTTACAGAAAATGAGACTATCATCAGCAAAAAATAAATGATTTATCTTTATACCTTGTAGTGAAGTTGGGACCCCCAAAGTAAGCATGTGCATTCTGCATGCTGAAAGTGTGCACTCAGGACCTCCACACAAAGAATGAACAGATATGGTGAGAGAGGATCACCTTGGCGAATCCCTCTGGATGGTTGAAAATTACCCACTGGAGCTCCATTGATCAAAATGGAATAGGTCCCTGTCGTAACACATTGCATCACCATGTTGACCCATTTATCAGAGAAACCCATCTTTCTCACCACCTTCTCCAAAAATATCCATTCCACCCGGTCATATGCTTTACACATATCAAGTTTCAAAGCTATATACGCCACATGACCATACATCCTAGAATGCATAGTATGTAGAGTTTCATAGGCCACTAGGATATTATCCGAGATCAATCTGCCCGGAATAAATGCTGACTGATTACTCGAAATAATATGAGGGAAAATAATTTTTAATCTGTTCGCCAACACCTTAGAAAGAATTTTATACAAAACGTTGCACAACAAGATAGGTCTAAAATTTGAGACCAAAGTGGGATTAGATTTTTTTGGGACAAGTGCAATGTAAGTAGAGTTTACTGCTAGAATAATAACACCAGAAGAGAAAAAAATTCTTCAAAGCCACAAATACCTCCTTTCCCACGACAAGCCAATTATCTTGGAAAAAACCTGCTGGAAATCCGTTCGGGTCTGGCGATTTTAGAGGTGCCATTTGGCTAAGAGCCAAACTGACCTCCTCAATTGTTAAGTCCCTCTCCAAATCTGCATTAATCTGAACCGTAATTCTGCTAGGTAAAACATCAAGTGTTTCTTCCACCCTTGTCGAATTTGACTTGGCAAGAATTCCTCTGAAATAAGCGGTGAAAACAGCTTCAATAGTCTCGGGTGTATTACAAGTTTTCCCCTCCACATCAATAATACTAGTTATTTTATTTGCCCTTCTCCTCTCCGTGGCATAGGCATGAAAAAACTTTGAGTTATTATTCCTATGCTTGAGCCAATCTACTTTAGCTCTTTGTTGCCACTTCATCTCTTCTTCTTCCATTATGTCATTAGCCTTCGAATAGAGAATCCTTATCTCATCAAGGTCCCACGATTCCTCCTCTCCTTGAAGTTCTTGGAGTTTTGAAGTAGTTTGATTGAGAATCTCTTCCGATGGATTTCTAGCCTCCTTCTTCCATTGAATAAGAGAATTTTTGCTTTCCTCTAGTTTATCCAAGACCGATTTCCAACCTCCCCTATTATTTTGCTTTACTCTCCAAATCTTCCTTATAACTTCTTTATGGGTCTTACACTTATGCCAAACCTTCTTATAATGGAATACGTTTCCCCTTCTACGTTGCTGCGGGATATGTTAAATACACTACAAAAAAAAGGAGTTTTTTTGACGTGGCAAACAGTAAATAATTTTTGCCACGTCAAAGTCTAAATAGACACGTCAAAAAAAATATTATTAATGTGGTGCATTGTAACACGTCAAAAGTTTTTGACGTGTCAACCTAACACGTCAAAAGTTTTTGACGTGTTAGATTGACACGTCAAAAACTTTCGTAAATAATATTTTACCATTAATTTGTGAATAATTAGGTAATAATTAATATCAAAAATATGTATTAAAAAATAATTAAATTTAATTGGCATAAAAAATTAAATTTGATTGGTGAGGAAAATTAAGTTTATGATATTAGTATAAATTACTTTGTATATATGTATATATATATATATATATATATATGCATGCGTAATCATTCTAGCTATATATTGTGTACCAATTAATATAATTATCACATGCATGCATATAAATCAACCATTACATTAATATTAATTTGAACATGATATTATCATGCATAAATCAGTCTAGTAATATTAATATGATAGCCATATTAATTTTGTAAAAATATATAAAACATGCTGAATACATTTGTTTTATAAGATCCGCAAACTTCACATGAACTC
>NC_081544.1:6841717-6849520 GCF_901000735.1 Corylus avellana | reverse complement strand
TAATATATATCCAATATCCAACACAACTTCAGTAATAATATATATCAAATATCCAATAATATATATCCAACACAACACAACTTCATTAATAATATATATCCAATATCCAATAAACAAAATATCCAACACATACTTCATTATACAAAATTCCAACACACATACTATATCGAAAAAACGTTCTAACACAAGGCAAAACAAATATACAATAAAACATTTCTGGACTTATCTACTAGAAATAAGTTTAAATTAGTCTCAACAAACATATAGTTTGATCTAAGTATATACAAAACAATAAACAGTAGTATGTATATAGAACTTAACAAACAGTGATGACCAGCCCTGTGGCGCCTAACTCAACACAATCATTCCCCAACTCTTACTTTGCATTACCTGCAAATGAGTTGTGAACCAATAATAATCAATACAAAAATGATTATGTACTCTATAATATGATGCAAATATACGTAAATTCTAAAATGGACCGCTGTAACTAGGGGTTTCTAACAGTTATTTCTAACAGTTAACAATTGTTATAAAAACAAAATAAAATATATCATTACCTCTGGGGGGCGCAGATCCAGATGTCGACCCGAACATTGCCTCGAGCTGGCGGAAACGAGCCTCAATCGTAGCATCTTTCTCTGCTATTTGCCTCGCCATCTCATCCATTGCAATTTTGGTTGTTGCCCGCTCCTCTTCAAGTTCTCTAATTCTATCTGTCATCTGTGAGAACGAGGAGCTCCAAGAATTTTGAGACCGTGTCTGGGACGGTGTATAGTATGAATGTATGCTGCCCCGCACCGGCAGCACATTCGGACCCAGCTAGCGGACCCTGCCAGCATACTCAGGCTTATTTCCATGCGCCTGAGCATACGCGTCATCAGGTGTCCACCGTACCGTCCCTTCCGTCACGGTCTTAGTATTTGCCGGGTCAGTGGGCATCAATTCCTTCATCCTCTCCTGTACATTAAAAAACAAGTTAGTATCTCGTATAAGGAACGTTAATCATAAATAATTTATCAAAATATATATGCTTGAGTACTTACACATCTGTCCCTGACCACGTCATTCGGATAGCCACCTTCCTTGTATGTGTGAGTCTTGACGTAACTTTCTGCTCGAGTTGGAGGAGTGCCTCCCGCGGAAACGGTCTGCATAGAAAATATATCAATACAATAAAAAAAAAAAAAATTAAGAAAATAATCGACCTAAACAACCGATTATATATATATGCAGTAAAGATATATAAATACCTCTTGATATGTCGCTCTAGCGAAGCTCATCGACCCGGTGCAGTGAGGCGAGTTGTTTTTCGCTCACAATTCCTTCATCTTGGCAGCAAGCTCCTACATGTATATCACTCTTAAAATGTCAGGCATAACCCAATTACAATTAATGAAACTAAACAATTACAATTAATTCCACTAGCCAATTGCTCCTTTTGTCTTCCTATTCAAATATATTCACATGTTTCTTTACTATATATATATATGCAATTGATCATGTTGCTTCAAAACACAAATTAGATTGGTCATTAGGACCGATCATGGATCAAATTTATCTACCTTCATTGGGATAGTTTTTTTTTTCCCCATTTTTCCATGTTCTGTTTTTGGTTCCTAAAAGTTGTTTTTTGGGGAATAACAACTTAAAAATAAGAAGCATGAATATTTTTCTTTTTCTTCCTAGTTTTTCTTTAAAAAATAACTTCTATATATGTCATTCATAAAATGTTTTGAAGCTCGTAATTGCTGAGTTGAAGAAATTATGATGATCTCTGAGTTGTATGTCAATGCATCATGAATCACGAAAATGAAAAAAATAAAAAAGCTAAATTTTTTTAGAAAACACCCAAACATGGACAATAATCAACAACGGGAGATCGATCATCACAAGCCTATGAACAAAGCAAACCAATCAAGTTATGGAAGATTCTGAAAACACTCCGGACCTACCTGATTTTTCGGGTCACACCATCTTGCCAACAAGACATTCAAGTCCTCAGCGTCGTATTTCCTAACGGCAGCCTCACCCATTCTCGCCTTCACTAAGTCTGGAGTATCGCCCGCTTGGATTTTTAATGAGCATTTTACAGAGTGTCTCCAACTCTTCAGCTTCGTGCCCATATCTCTGAAGGCATCCCTTTTAATCGCCTCAATATCGTACTCAGGCGGCATGTAGAACTGAGTCTGCATATATAAGTTGAACAAATTAGGCGTATAATTGCACACATTAACAACGTTTAAAATATTGAAATACACGTGCGAAAATATGAGAAAAAATTTAACCATACCATCAAGGTGTCCCATACATCTTCCTTCGCACGGGGATGTACATGCTCCCATTCATCCCGGAGCCTAACATAAGTCTCGGCCCTTATGATGTTGTCGGCCTCCCTTCTGAATTTCATCCCGCTAAATCCTACGGGCTGCCACGCCTTATTGTACTCGCAAACGATTTTTTGGCCAAGGGGGACCTCCCACTTCTTGTTCGATTCTGGGATGTCCACCACCAGAAATTGGGTGCTCCCGTCTCCCCGGTTACCTAACACATTAATAATTGCAAATGTTAATTATTTGAAATTTAATAGTAACTACATAAACTTTATACATATTCAAAATGGGTTTTTGAAGCATATATACTTACTTATTGTCCGTAGCTGGCGAACGCCCAACACTTCTGGAGGATCATCGGCCTCCAAGTCACCTGAGCCATCTTCCTCATGCTCTCCATAGTATTGTGTCTCGGTGTCATCCGGCTACGATGGCTCATTGAATGGGACACTCGTGTTCAACTCGGGAGGGAACATCCTCTCTACCTCACCATGTGCACATACACCCAGCTCGCTCATGGTAGGATATGGAGTACCAAGATCATATGAGGCCTCCGTGTGATAGGGAACCGGCTGAGACCCTTCCCCATGCTCAGGAAGTAAGGGTCTATACCCCTGATCATCTATCTGTAGGGACCCCCGTCGTCTACTCTTCCCCCTGGTACTCATGTGAACTTGCAAAACACATAATTGCCATGTTTAATTATGTATATAATAGATAAAAAATGCACCACAATAACCAATCAATGTAGAAAGAAATAACATTAAATACGTCAAAATAATGTGAACGATATATATTATTAAAGTTTTAAATTTTTTTAAATCACATACGGATCTAAGTCTTGTCGGATGTAGTCAATGTCATCCTGCGGATCCACTTCATTATTGCTGGTCAATAGGAGCGGCTCACACTCATGGTAGTTGACACTTTCATCATCAGAACCTTCACCTTGTCCAACGTCGTATACGTTCCTAGGTTTAGTTCTTACAACACAAGCCCAATCAGGGTCCCTTTCATCTTGGAAGTAAAAGACTTGGTCAACTTGTGACGTTAGCACATACGGCTCATCAGTAATTTCCTGGCCCCGGTGGACAAGGTTTTTGAAGCTGACAAGCAGTATGCCATACTCGTCTACTTTGTACCCCCTGTCCCTCGTGTTGTCCGCCCAATCGCACTTGAACAAAACATACCTAGTCCTGTCGAAGTACTCCACCTCAATTATTTCCGTCAACTTCCCATAGTACGTTTCGCCATCAACTGTTGGCACGCACACCCCGCTATTCTGGGTCCTTTTTCCAGCATCGAATGCAATAGTGCGAAACAGCTTTCCGTTAACCACATATCTGTTATATCTGGTCGCTGTGGCCTTCGGCCCTCTACAATGCATTACCAATTTGTCACCTAATTCCTTCCTTTGTCGATCGTCCAATCGATCGACCTGTTAGCACATACGTACAATTGACCATAAGAAAGTTAGTTTTGTTAGTTGTTATGAACCAATAACTAAATATAATGGGTCTATAACAGTTAAACGCCATGGTAGTCTTACGTAGTCACGGTACCAATCGGAGAACAGTGCATGATGTTGGGTTTCAAACTGATCCTCCGTCATTCGCCCCCTATCGCATGATCGCCTAAGTGTATCCATGTGCACCCTACAATACAAAGTTTAAATTATATTATAATGCACAACTAAGGGTGCAAGGTGATATTGAACTTGTATACACTACTAACACGACTTACGTCCGTAGTTGAAGGAACTCATCCGAGTTAAAAAAAATGTATCGGTGAATTTGTGTCAATGTGACACGGTCGAGGATGACTAGTGTTCCCGCCCCCTTTGAACCATCCGGGTTTCTTACAGTCCTATTGTGAAATGTTGGTGCGTGATCTAGATACCTTGAGCAGAACGCCACCAACTTCGTTGCTATGTAGCCCTCCGCAATGCAGCCCTCAGGAGCCGCTTTATTGCGAACTTTAGATTTGAACACCCCAAGGCTTCTACATATGATCATAATTCATTCATTACAGTTAGTGACGGTTTCATATCAGATAAAAAATAATAAATATGAATATTAGTAAAGTTATTTTACCTCTCTGCCGGATACACCCACCTATATTGTACCGGTCCACCAAGTCGGCATTCACGGACAAGATGCACGACCAAGTGAACCATCACAGTAAAAAAACTTGGGGGGAATACTCTTTCCATCTGGCACAAAGTAATATCAATGTCACCCTCTAATCGGTCCATATCATCTCGAGTCAATGACGTTGAACATATGCCCCTGAAGAATGCAGACATCCCGATAAGTGGTCTAACCACGTTTCCTGGCAATGATCCACGCAATGCAATAGGGAGAAGTTGTTGCATAATTACATGACTATCACGGCTCTTCAAACCGAATATCGTACGATCACTAAGTCGTACACATCGGAAAATATTAGAGGCATATCGGTCCGGCACCCTTACATTTCGAAGCACTTTCAAAAAATGAGTTTTCTCGTCCTTAGACATCGTGTGACAAGCTGCGGGCATATATGTTTGACCATCCTCGCTCGTGTACGGGTTAAGTGTATGTCTCAACCCCATTTCTTGCAAGTCTGTGAGGGCTTGGATGTTGTCCTTCATTTTGCCTGGAATGTCTAGTATTGTGCCAAGAATGTTGTCCATCACATTTTTCTTAATGTACATAACATCAAGGTTGTGCCGTAATAGATTATCTTTCCAATACGGCAACCTAAAGAAAACATTTTTCTTCTTCCACAATACATCAGCAGTATCTCCTTCTCTTTCTGTTGGCCCATTCTTCTTCCGTTTCTTGTCTTTTTTCTCATTATCCGCCCTTGCCTTACCGGCATTCTCATCTCCATATGCCATATCTTGTAATTGTCTAAGAATTTCATCTCCACTTGGCACATCTGGGGCACATTCAAATTCTTGTTTGCCGTCAAATGTTATTCTATTTATCCTCCACGGATGATCAATGGGCAAGTATCGCCTGTGCCCCATATAACAAAATTTCCTACCGTGTTTTAACCGCCTGGACCTCGTCGAGTACATACAGCAGGGACATGCCTTCTCACCCCTGTTAGGTGACCCAGACAAATCTGCGTATGCCGGGAAGTCATTAATTGTCCACATCAACTGGGCTCGTAGCACAAAATTCTTTTTTTGGGACACGTCAAATGTGCGTACACCTACAGTCCATAATTCTTGTAACTTCTCAATTAAGGGTTGTAGGTAGACATCTAGATCCATTCCAGGTGACTTTGGGCCCAGGATTATCAGGGATAGTATAAATGAAGTTTGTTTCATGCACGTCCAAGGAGGCAAGTTGTACGGTACAAGCATTACAGGCCAAGTGCTGTGGATGTGCTCATGTTCCCAAATGGATTAAATTCATCCGAGGTTAGTCCAAGCCTAACGTTCCTACTGTCCGCCGAAAAGTCTGGATGCAAATTATCGAATGCCCTCCACGCTTCAGCATCGGCCGGATGCCTCAATACACCGTCCTTAGTCCGGCCTTCTGCATGCCACCTCATCTAAGGAGCAGTATGCTCTGGCATAAACAATCTCTGTAGTCGTGGTATGAGTGGAAACCACTGCAACACCTTGACCGGGCGTTTCTTACTCGATGATATGGGTTGCCCATCCTCATCCAACTGAATTTCATCCTTCCACTTAGATACTCCACAAACAGTACATGTATCCAAATCCTTATTGTTCTTCCAAAATAGCATACAATTATTAGGACATGCCGGGATCTTCTCATACCCCAGGCCCATGTCCCTTAGAAATTTTTTTGCCTCATATGTATTAACCGGCAAAGCTTCATCACTATGAGGCAGCAACTGATTGATGAACTCAAGAAAAGATGAAAATATTGCGTTACTAAGTCCGCCAACACACTTTAAGTTGTACAGATGTACAGTAGCACTAAGCTTGCTATGTTTGGTCCCATCATGAAGTGGCTTCTCTACCTTCTTAAGCAAGTTATTGTACTTTAGTACGTCACCATCGTCTGCTTCTTCATTCACAGTTTCTTCATTCCCCTGTACCGCAACTTCAGGCTCACAATTGTCTTCCATGACACCGTGCATGTCGAATAGATCACGCAACATTGACTGCATGTTTTCACCCTGTGCTGCGCCTAAACCCTTATCTGTGTTTGTGGTAGTCAACGTAGAGACTGCAACAGGAGCCCGGACAGGCTTCTCCCCATGATAATACCAGGTTCTGTATGCAATCATTATTCCCTTACCTCCTGTCAAATGGTCAAATACCAAATCCGGCGGGTGGCGCTGCTTCTTACGACACACCTTATAGGGGCAGTGAATTTTTCCATCAGGGATTGTACAGTTCCTAACTGCAAAGTCCACGAATGATCTACACCCGTCTCTGTATTCCCTCGTACCCCTAGACTTTGTCATCCAACTCTTGTCTATAGCTTTAGCTACTGGAACCCTAACTGAATAAAATAAATCTAAGTTAGTTACTTAGATGTTCTTTTTTTTTTTTTGTGGTTCTTTAAGTACATCGTTTCAATTTTTTTATTTTCACTTTTAACAAACAAACACATACATTGACTTTTAATTATAACATCTACATAATCTAAATATGCAAAACCTAAACAAAATTAAGGTCCAATTTTAAAAACATTTGACGTGCCACATGGGGACCCTTGATAAAATATATGTGGCTATCTTATTTGCTGCAATTTTTTTGTTATCATTTTTTATGTCATTTACATAATCTAAATTTGTAAGAACTAAATTAATTTTTTTACATATGAGCACCCTAAATAAATTACATATAGCTAGTTAGGTTAAATGTTGGTTTTCTTTTTTCCGTTTATTATAGCATTTGTATGGGAAGTGTAGATAAAATAAATCCAGATTCAATTCCAATGTTAGTTGTTTTTTACTTTGTACTTACGCATATTAGCATTTACATACTTAATTATTCTAAATTTTCAAAATGTAAACATTAATTAACGATCGACCAAAATAGATATGCCGTTGTTAATTATTTGTTTGTTTTTTTTTTTTTTTGGGTTACGATAAGGTGCACAAGCAAAACCTACACAAAATATGGGTCTACATCCAAATGCAAAATTCCCCAAAAAAACATAATTTCAAACTATTAGGGTACGTAATTGTACATGCATGCATGCAAATACATTAAACAATATTCTCACCGTATACAAACCAAACATGTCAAACTATTCAAATATATTACACAACATATATCTTAAGCAAATAAATTAATTACTTAACCTATAAAATTAATTTGCTAATATAACTACATCAAAAATATTTAATAATATACATTGTAAATTACATTTTTATATAATTTATTTAATTATCTAATAAATAAATAAATTAATAAATTACTCACAATATATATAAATAGTAGATATATATATATATATATATAGAATATATATATATATATATATATATATAT
>NC_081544.1:6819529-6841617 GCF_901000735.1 Corylus avellana | reverse complement strand
TGGCCTGTAATGCTTGTACCGTACAACTTGCCTCCTTGGACGTGCATGAAACAAACTTCATTTATACTATCCCTGATAATCCTGGGCCCAAAGTCACCTGGAATGGATCTAGATGTCTACCTACAACCCTTAATTGAGAAGTTACAAGAATTATGGACTGTAGGTGTACGCACATTTGACGTGTCCCAAAAAAAGAATTTTGTGCTACGAGCCCAGTTGATGTGGACAATTAATGACTTCCCGGCATACGCAGATTTGTCTGGGTCACCTAACAGGGGTGAGAAGGCATGTCCCTGCTGTATGTACTCGACGAGGTCCAGGCGGTTAAAACACGGTAGGAAATTTTGTTATATGGGGCACAGGCGATACTTGCCCATTGATCATCCGTGGAGGATAAATAGAATAACATTTGACGGCAAACAAGAATTTGAATGTGCCCCAGATGTGCCAAGTGGAGATGAAATTCTTAGACAATTACAAGATATGGCATATGGAGATGAGAATGCCGGTAAGGCAAGGGCGGATAATGAGAAAAAAGACAAGAAACGGAAGAAGAATGGGCCAACAGAAAGAGAAGGAGATACTGCTGATGTATTGTGGAAGAAGAAAAATGTTTTCTTTAGGTTGCCGTATTGGAAAGATAATCTATTACGGCACAACCTTGATGTTATGTACATTAAGAAAAATGTGATGGACAACATTCTTGGCACAATACTAGACATTCCAGGCAAAATGAAGGACAACATCCAAGCCCTCACAGACTTGCAAGAAATGGGGTTGAGACATACACTTAACCCGTACACGAGCGAGGATGGTCAAACATATATGCCCGCAGCTTGTCACACGATGTCTAAGGACGAGAAAACTCATTTTTTGAAAGTGCTTCGAAATGTAAGGGTGCCGGACCGATATGCCTCTAATATTTTCCGATGTGTACGACTTAGTGATCGTACGATATTCGGTTTGAAGAGCCGTGATAGTCATGTAATTATGCAACAACTTCTCCCTATTGCATTGCGTGGATCATTGCCAGGAAACGTGGTTAGACCACTTATCGGGATGTCTGCATTCTTCAGGGGCATATGTTCAACGTCATTGACTCGAGATGATATGGACCGATTAGAGGGTGACATTGATATTACTTTGTGCCAGATGGAAAGAGTATTCCCCCCAAGTTTTTTTACTGTGATGGTTCACTTGGTCGTGCATCTTGTCCGTGAATGCCGACTTGGTGGACCGGTACAATATAGGTGGGTGTATCCGGCAGAGAGGTAAAATAACTTTACTAATATTCATATTTATTATTTTTTATCTGATATGAAACCGTCACTAACTGTAATGAATGAATTATGATCATATGTAGAAGCCTTGGGGTGTTCAAATCTAAAGTTCGCAATAAAGCGGCTCCTGAGGGCTGCATTGCGGAGGGCTACATAGCAACGAAGTTGGTGGCGTTCTGCTCAAGGTATCTAGATCACGCACCAACATTTCACAATAGGACTGTAAGAAACCCGGATGGTTCAAAGGGGGCGGGAACACTAGTCATCCTCGACCGTGTCACATTGACACAAATTCACCGATACATTTTTTTTAACTCGGATGAGTTCCTTCAACTACGGACGTAAGTCGTGTTAGTAGTGTATACAAGTTCAATATCACCTTGCACCCTTAGTTGTGCATTATAATATAATTTAAACTTTGTATTGTAGGGTGCACATGGATACACTTAGGCGATCATGCGATAGGGGGCGAATGACGGAGGATCAGTTTGAAACCCAACATCATGCACTGTTCTCCGATTGGTACCGTGACTACGTAAGACTACCATGGCGTTTAACTGTTATAGACCCATTATATTTAGTTATTGGTTCATAACAACTAACAAAACTAACTTTCTTATGGTCAATTGTACGTATGTGCTAACAGGTCGATCGATTGGACGATCGACAAAGGAAGGAATTAGGTGACAAATTGGTAATGCATTGTAGAGGGCCGAAGGCCACAGCGACCAGATATAACAGATATGTGGTTAACGGAAAGCTGTTTCGCACTATTGCATTCGATGCTGGAAAAAGGACCCAGAATAGCGGGGTGTGCGTGCCAACAGTTGATGGCGAAACGTACTATGGGAAGTTGACGGAAATAATTGAGGTGGAGTACTTCGACAGGACTAGGTATGTTTTGTTCAAGTGCGATTGGGCGGACAACACGAGGGACAGGGGGTACAAAGTAGACGAGTATGGCATACTGCTTGTCAGCTTCAAAAACTTTGTCCACCGGGGCCAGGAAATTACTGATGAGCCGTATGTGCTAACGTCACAAGTTGACCAAGTATTTTACGTCCAAGATGAAAGGGACCCTGATTGGGCTTGTGTTGTAAGAACTAAACCTAGGAACGTATACGACGTTGGACAAGGTGAAGGTTCTGATGATGAAAGTGTCAACTACCACGAGTGTGAGCCGCTCCTATTGACCAGCAATAATGAAGTGGATCCCCAGGATGACATTGACTACATCCGACAAGACTTAGATCCGTATGTGATTTAAAAAAATTTAAAACTTTAATAATATATATCGTTCACATTATTTTGACTTATTTAATGTTATTTCTTTCTACATTGATTGGTTATTGTGGTGCATTTTTTATCTATTATATACATAATTAAACGTGTCAATTATGTGTTTTGCAGGTTCACATGAGTACCAGGGGGAAGAGTAGACGACGATGGTCCCTACAGATAGACGACCAGGGGTATAGACCCTTACTTCTTGAGCATGGGGAAGGGTCTTAGCCGGTTCCCTATCACACGGAGGCGTCATATGATCTTGGTACTCCATATCGTACCATGAGCGAGCTGGGTGTATGTGCACATGGCAAGGTAGAGAGGATGTTCCCTCCCGAGTTGAACACCAGTGTCCCATTCAGTGAGCCATCGCAGCCAGATGACACCGAGACACAATACTATGGAGAGCATGAGGATGATGGCTCAGGTGACTTGGAGGCCGATGATCCTCCAGAAGTGTTGGGCGTTCGCCAGCTACGGACAATAAGTAAGTATATATGCTTCAAAAACCCATTTTGAATATCTATAAAATTTATGTAGTTACTATTAAATTTCAAATAATTAATATTTGCAATTATTAATGTGTTAGGTATCAGGGGAGACGGGAGCACCCAATTTCAGGTGGTGGACATCCCAGAATCGAACAAGAAGTGGGAGGTCCCCCTTGGCCAAAAAATCGGCTGCGAGTACAATAAGGCGTGGCAGCCCGTAGGATTTAGTGGGATGAAATTCAGAAGGGAGGCCGGCAACGTCATAAGGGCCGGGACTTATGTTAGGCTCCGGGATGAATGGGAGCATGTACATCCCCGTGCGAAGGAAGATGTATGGGACACCTTGATGGTATGGTTACATTTTTTCTCATATTTTCGCACGTGTATTTCAATATTTTAAACGTTGTTAATGTGTGCAATTATACGCCTAATTTGTTCGACTTATATATGCAGACTTAGTTCTACATGCCGCCTGAGTACGATATTGAGGCGATTAAAGGGGACGCCTTCAGAGATATGGGCACAAAGCTGAAGAGTTGGAGACACTCTGTAAAACGCAAATTAAAATTCCAAGCGGGCGATACTCCAGACTCAGTGAAGGCGAGAATGGGTGAGGCTGCCGTTAGGAAATATGACGCCGAGGACTTGAATGTCTTGTTGGAGAGATGGTGGGACCCGAAAAATCAGGTAGGTCCGGAGTGTTTTCAGAATCTTCCATAACTTGATTGGTTTGCTTTGTTCATAGGCTTGTGATGATCGATCTCCCGTTGTTGATTATTGTCCATGTTTGGGTGTTAGCTTGAAAAAATTTAGCTTTTTTATTTTTTTCATTTTCGTGATTCATGATGCATTGACATACAACTCAGAGATCATCATAATTTCTTCAACTCAGCAATTACGAGCTTCAAAACATTTTATGAATGACATATATAGAAGTTATTTTTTAAAGAAAAACTAGGAAGAAAAAGAAAACTATTCATGCTTCTTATTTTTAAGTTGTTATTCCCCAAAAAACAACTTTTAGGAACCAAAAACAGAACATGGAAAAATGGGGAAAAAAAACTATCCCAATGAAGGTAGATAAATTTGATCCATGATGCATCCCAATGACCAATCTAATTTGTGTTTTGAAACAACATGATCAATTGCATAACTATATATATATAGTAAAGAAACATATGAATATATTTGAATAGGAAGACAAAAGGAGCAATTGGCTAGTGGAATTAATTGTAATTGTTTAGTTTCATTAATTGTAATTGGGTTATGCCTGACATTTTAAGGGTGATATACATGTAGGAGTTTGCTGCGAAGATGAAGGAATTACGAGCAAGAAACAATACGCCTCACTGCACCGGGTCGATGAGCTTCGCTAGAGCGACATATCAAGAGGTATTTATATATCTTTACTGCATATATATATATATAATCGGTTGTTCAAGTCGATTATTTTCTTAATTTTTTTTGTTTTTTTGTTGTTGTATTGATATATTTTCTATGCAGACCGTAGCTGCGGGGGGCACTCCTCCAACTCGAGCGGAAAGTTACGTCAAGACTCACACATACAAGGAAGGTGGCTATCTGAATGACGTGGTCAGGGACAGATGTGTAAGTACTCAAGCATATTTATTTTGATAAATTATTTATGATTAACGTTCCTTATACGAGGTACTAACTTGTTTTTTAATGTACATGAGAGGATGAAGGAATTGATGCCCACTGACCCGGCAAATATTAAGACCGTGACGGAAGGGACGGTACGGTGGACACTTGATGACGCATATGCTCAGGCGCATGGAAATAAGCCTGAGTATGCTGGCAGGGTCCGCCAGCTAGGTCCGAATGTGCTGCCAGTGCGGGGCAGCATATATTCATACTATACACTGTCTCAGACACGGTCTCAAAATTCTTGGAGCTCATCGTTCTCACAGATGACAGATAGAATTAGAGAACTTGAAGAGGAGCAGGCAACAACAAAAAGTGCAATGGATGAGATGGCGAGGCAGATTGAAGCACAAAAAGCCCAGATAGTAGAGAAAGATGCTACAATTGAGGCTCGTTTCCGCCAGATAGAGGCAATGTTCGGGTCGACGTCTGGATCTGCGCCCCCCAAAGGTAATGATATATTTTATTTTGTTTTTATAACAATTGTTAACTGTTAGAAACCCCTAGTTACAACGGTCCATTTTAGATCTTACGTATATTTGCATCATATTATAGAGTACATAATCATTTTTGTATTGATTATTATTGGTTCACAACTCATTTGCAAGTAATTGAGTCGGGGAATGATTGTGTTGAGTTGGGCGCCACAGAGCTGGTCATCACTGTTTGTGAAGTTCTATGTACATACTACTGTTTATTGTTTTGTATATAGTTAGATCAAACTATATGTTTGTTGAGACTAATTTAAACTTATTTCTAGTAGATAAGTTCAGAAATGTTTTATTGTATATTTGTTTTGCGTTGTGTTAGAACGTTTTTTCAATGTATATATATGTTTTGTTATGTGTTGTGTTGAAATGTAGTATGTGTGTTGGAATTTTGTTTAATGAAGTATGTGTTGGATATTGGATATATATTATTAATGAAGTTGTGTTGTGTTGGATATATATTATTGGATATTTGATATATATTATTACTGAAGTTGTGTTGTGTTGGATATTGGATATATATTATTGGATATTTGATATATATATGTATTGGATTATGTATGTGGATTATGGATGTGTATTCTGGATTGGATTGGATTGGATTGGCTTATGGATTGGATTGGATTATGAATTGGATTGGATTATGGATTGGAGTATGGATTATGTATGTAGATTAGATTATGTATTGAATTGGATTATGTATGTGGATTGGATTGGATTATGTATGTGTATTGGATTGTATTATGGATGTGTATTAGATTGTATTATGGATTGGATTGGATTGTGGATTGTGGATTATGGATTGGATTGGATTGGATTGTGGATTATGTATGTGTATTTGATTATGGATGTGTATTGGACTATGGGTAGGATTATGATTTGGATTATGGATTGTGGATCATGTAGGTGGATTATGTATGTGGATTGGATTGGATTATATATGTGGATTGTATTGGATTATGTATGTGTATTGGATTGTATTATGGATGTGTATTGGATTGGATTATGGATTGGATTATGGATTGTGGATTGTGGATTATGGATTGGATTGGATTGGATTGTGGATTATGTATGTGTATTGGATTATGGATGTGTATTGGACTATGGGTTGGATTATGATTTGAATTATGGATTGTGGATTATGTAGGTGGATTATGTATGTGGATTGGATTGTATTATGGATGTGTATTGGATTGTATTATGGATTGGATTGGATTATGGATTGTGGATTGTGGATTATGGATTGGATTGGATTGGATTGGATTGTGGATTATGGATGTGTATTGGACTATGAGTTGGATTATGGATTGGATTATGGATTGTGGATTATGGAGGTGGATTATGTATGTGGATTGGATTGTGTATGTGGATTATGGATCGGATTGTGGGTTAGAAATATTTGAAATATATGTGGATTAGAAATATTTGAATATTTGAATTATTGTATTGGAATATCAAGAATATTTGAATATTGGATTAAAAATATTAAATTATTAAAAAAAAAAAAAAAGGTTTTTGACGTGTCAAACTGCGTGACATGTCAAAAACCACACGTTCATATTTTTGACGTGTCAAAAATGCCACGTCAAAAGATTTTTGACGTGTCATTTTTAACACGTCAAAAAGTTTTTTGACGTGTCAGAAATTGACACGTCAAAATTTTTTTTTTTGATGTGCCATTTCCGGCACGTCAGAAGTTTTTGACGTGTCACTGTAGACATGTCAATGGTCAACATTTTAGACTCTAGGATTACTTATGAAAAATGCTACTTAGCATTCTTAAGTGTCAATCTCCTAGCATTTTCTTTGTTCTTTTGTTTTTAATTTTTCATTTCTTTGTTTACAAAAAAGCAAGTGGATGTGAATGTGCAACATAGACAAGAATGTTGGAAGATTGACATTTGAGAATGTTGAGTAACATATCTCCTTACTTATGGACTACCACATTTAAAAATATTAAATAGTCTTCAAGGTTGTTGAAACTCTATGCATTGAAGGTAAATTTTCACACGTTATTTTTATTTTTTGAGAAAAGTTGTAACTTATATTGAATCAATCAACTAATAGAGCAATCTGCTCTATCAAAATTACATTACGCATATGGTCAAGTATGACTTCTCTCCATGTATAATCAGTAGCTTGGTGGCTAGCCACTTTCGCCATAATATGACTCCAGTTTCGAGTCACATGACAACACTTCCATTGGGAAAAAGAAAACAACAGCTGCTTCATGTCCGCCGTAAGGTGCCCATTATGACTCCAGTTTTGCTTCTCAGAATTCACTGCATTCATTGCTTGCAGTGCATCTCCCTCGAGGTAGATGGCCTGCCCTCCAATTTCTTGACACACTCGGGCAGCAATAAATGCTGCCATAAATTCCCCCGCAAGTGGTTCTACATAGCCATATTGGGTTAAACTTCTTGCCATTACCATTGCCCCATTTGAATTCCTGACCGCCACCCCGATTCCTATCTATCTAGAGGACTTATCAAAAGCCGCATCCCAATTGGCTTTGATCCAACCAACTGGTGGTGCACACCTTCTCTCCAGGTTGGTTGCTATCTGGCCCATGTACATGGGCTTGCTTATACTCCTCTGTGGCCCGCAACATACCTTGTGCCAATAAATTAGGATGTGTAAACCCCCCACCATGGATCATATCATTTATGTGCGGCCAGATTCTTCTAGAGAGATCAGCAAACATCCAAACTTTTCCATCCCAAAGTTAGAGAGAATCTGTTTTGCAAAGTGCGAGAAAGCAACTTCACGTATGGAGCATTTCTGGAACTGTTACGAGAATGAAGTATTATGCAGAGTAATTATTAATAGTATCATATATTAAAATATATGATACTGTAGAATATTTTATTGTGTTTATTTTATTTGATATTGTCCTTATTTATTTTCATGTAAGAGTTTTGATGACTCAGCCCAAGTTTATATTCCAATAAGAGCTGATGACTCAACCCTATAAAATATTGTAATAGTTTGCCTATTTAAAAGGCATTATGTTATGAATAAAAAAATCAGAAAATTAATCCAAACTTTATGTTTGAAAAGGTTTTAGGTTCCCTTCAACGAATCTAAAGGGTCTAGGTTCCCTCGAAACCTAACAATCTATCCCGTTACGTGTATATAAAAGCATTCATGTAATAGGAACATACTACTCTTAGCTCCCCACACGTCCCTAGCTGAGGCGTAGTCCCATAAAATATGGCTCATGGTCTCCTCAGCAATCCCACATATCAGACACATATGGTCTTGAACAACCTTCCAGTGCAACAAATTAACCTTTGTAGGCAGCAAGTTGTGGCAAGCGCAACACATAAAATTTTTTCCGACATTTGGGATAGCTAATTTCCATATTTTCCCCCACATCTCACTGTCTCTTGTGCAAGAGGAGCATTCTGCCTGCTTACTTCTTTCAATCTCCATGGCTACATGGTAAGCACTCCTTACCGAAAACAACACATTTGATGTTCCCTTCCATATAAGCACATCTTCTTGATTAGTCCTACTAAGAGTGAGAGAATTGATTGCCTCCACTTCCTCCTTTGTAAAGTTATTTGCAAGAAGCTGGTGGTTCCAGCTTATAGTATCCAAGTCAATTAATTCTTCTACCCTAGCATTAGGGCTTGGCATCTGGGGTGGGGAAGAAATCATGAAGGTTGATGGTCTAGGTATCTACTTTTCCCCCCATATTCTTGCTTTTGTACCGTTTCGAATCCTCCATATAAGTCCTCCTTTTAATGTGTCACCAGCACCATGTATGCTACGCTAAGCAAAAGATGGCTTAGAGCCCAACTTAGCCTCAAAAATCGTAGTTTGGGGATAATATTTGGCCTTCATGATTCTTGCTATAAGGCTATCCGGTGAATGGAGAAGCCTTTAGTTTTGCTTTGCTAACAAAGCCTTATTGAAACTCACTAGGTCGCGGAACCCCATTCCACCTTTTGCCTTTGGGAGACCCATTCTATTCCAACTCATCCAATATATCTTGGAGTTGTTAGACTAATAACCCCACCAAAACTTCTCAATCAAAGCATTTATCTCCCCACACAATCCTTTGGGAAGCTAGAATACACTCATGCTATACGTAGGGATTGCCTGAATCATGGCTTTTAGCAGAATCTCCTTTCTAGCTTGAGAAAGAAACTTCAATTTCCAGTCCTGGAGACGCTTCCAAACTCGATCTTTGATCCCTTGAAAAGCCTTGGATCTAGACTTCCCCATCAAAGCTGGTAACCGCAAATATTTGTCATATCTATGCTAAACCGAAAGACCTAGCAATTGCAAAATTTCCCTTCTCACCTCTGCTGAGGCTCTTAAATGATAAAGTTGCTGCATTTAACGGTCTATATAATTCAATATGATTTAAGTTTTATAAAACGTACCAAATATACCAACTTTAAATTATGACCATGACATGGATACTGTCCGATTCTATTCCCTTTTGCCGAACGGATACAAAGAAACACTAATCAATTCCTAAATAAATATATGCCAATTAGTGAGATGATCATAATCATTAATGATTTATCATTAAATAAGTACCTTTTTGGGATATAAAATCAACTCATCATTGGTTGTTGATGTACAAATTTAATTGTACTCGCAAGCGCACGAGTCATGTGCAGTAAAGTGTGTGTGCAAGTGCGAGGTCGAATCCACAGGGAGTCGTGTTTGCAAAAATAAATTTTCTAGTTTAAACCAATTTTATCTTAACCTAGTTCCAAGTTGCGTATTTTTGTCTTGCAAAAAGCATAAACTAAACTAAACAAGTTGAAAACAAGTAATGGCAAATTACTAAGGTTTCCGAATCCCCCTCGCCAAATCAAACAACATGTCTTACATTTTATGCATACAATAGTCAATCCAAATACATTGTTCAAAAGTTGTAAACACGCAAATTAAATCATTCAATGAATCCATCTGTTAAAAGAATCACAACGAATATTTAATTGAGATCAAATCATCCACTGTATCCGCAGATCACAATGGATATTAGTCTCAATCCAATCATTCGATGTACCCTCAGACGAAATACAACGAATATTAAATTAAACATAAGTATAATTCCAACATCTAATCAATTAAACTTAATCAAACTATTGGATTGGCTTTTGAACAACACTTTCATAAAACAATCTCATTGTATATATAAAACGACAAGAACATGTATGTTTATCAAGGATGAGGCTTCATCTTCAACCTTAGTTGAAGGTTTTAGCCTCTCATGATAACAAAAACAATAAACAATTGAATTGACATCATGAGAAAAATAAAACTTACAATGGAACTCGAGTTCAAAGCTCAAAAAACCCAGAAAACATGAAAAACGACCAAGAACGGCACCCCCGGCGCGTCCCGTACGTTTACAATGGAAAAAAATGATATTTATAAGCTAATTTTAGGGTTTTAGCACTGGCAGGTCGGCCGAGTGCGCTCAATTGCACTCGATCGCACTAGGGCAACATGTTTTCGGCTGCGCAGGGCGCGAGTGCGCTCAATCGTACTAAACGTGCACTCGAGCGCACTTCCAGTCAGAATTAGCCTACTCTTGTGAAATATGAATTTGTAGATCTTTGAGTTAGCTTTCCAATGACACCAAGGTTGCTTTAATCCAATCTATAAAACTCTAGATATGGTCTTTTTAGTGGGGCTCATCGGGTGCAAATTATCGCTCGATCCCAATTTGCTGCCAATGCTCCATGAAGTGTCTTAAGCCCCAAAATTAATGGAATGAGTTGCAAATAACGCCTTAAAGTCGCATTTTCCTCTTAACGACCTGCAAATCGCAAAAACGCCAAAACTAACAAAAACATCATAAAATAATAAAGCTAAAGGCCTAGCAAATGCAAATTAAAGGGTCCAAATATGCAATATTTGGCACTCATCAGTTGTCTACCTATTAGGAACGAAAATCAAGCCAAAATTGGCAAGATTTTGTAGTGTCAAAGGTTAAAATATTGTTAAATGATTATTTTTGGGCTTTAAAGGTCCTAAATTACTTAAAATTGCATTAAAATAAAGGTCTTTTTATTAGTTACCCTTGTTTTTAACTTTTACATTACGCAATTGCATTAAAATTAATTAACTGGTATTTGACTCTATGGTTCGCCTATCAGTCTAATTGTACGAGAAACAAAACTCAAGGATCTCATCATCTCCAAAGAGAGTCTGCAATGGAAGACTTTTTACTTATAACCAAATGGCTATAATTTAAACCCACAATTAACAAATAATTATATTGAATCTAACGCGTCTTAACTTAGATAAATCTCCAATTGTCGCAGCCAAAGACCAGTCATCAAATTAGGTTACAAACCAAATTTAACTGTTCTGAAAACATAATCACTGCCTACATTTGACATGATAAAGCATAAAGATGATCTCAATCATATCCTGGCAAGTATCTCCGTCTGCGTCCCACGTGTACTTGAGCCACACGGGTCTAAGTCCTAAAAAATGATCTGGATCATGTCCTTCACAGTAATCGGATGCTTCCCAAGGTTTATTTTCAACTAAACTATCTATAACATCACAGATATACATATATAGGTGGAAAAGGTATAAGAGTTGGTCCAACGACTGAGTGAGTATAAATGCACGTTACGTAAATGTAATAAAATGGTGAATTCAGTTATTTATAAACCACATACAAAAATATGGGTCACAGTTTATCATAGAATCATGGATGCAATATTGATATAGTACATGTTGTAGTATGAGAATTATGTCATAGTTCAACTCTGTATGGTCTACCCGAGATATTAACCTGATAAGCGTAGAATGTTGCACATTCAAGCCCCTTGACTTGCATATGTTAATTCTTTAGCATTGTTATTTGTTGTATTTTCCTTAGTTTTTGTGTTTTAGGCTTTTTAATGAAAGATGCAAGAATTCCAGTAGAAATTGGGCCTAAAAGACACTTTGAGGTGCATTTTGGAGACCTAAGATTGAGCCCACATGAGAATAGCTCGAGCGCACTTGTGCTCGAGCGTGCAAGCAGCTAGGCTCGAGCACACATGCACTCGAGTGCACATCAACCACGTCTCAAGCGCACCTGCGCTCGGGCACCCCCTCTCCTAAGCTCAAGCGCACCTTCACTTGAGCACACTCCTCTTGCGCTCGAGCACACTCGACTTTCCAGAACGCGGCAAAAGTCCTTTTCTACATGTTGATTGGGTTTCTAGTCTCCCACTTGAACTAGAAGACTGACCTACAATTTTCCTAAGGTTTCTAGGGCTTCTCGGTTTCTCCCACTCCTTATAAATAAGCCTTTATGCATTGTAGAAAAACACACTGCTACCTAGAGCAAAAATTCAGTAAATACTTCTTGAAGGCTTGAAGAGTTGAAGGGAAGTAGATTATGATAGGAGGCCATCGTAGCAGAGTCATGAGCGGCTAGACCTCTCATGGGGTATTGATGTAACACTATCCAAGCACAATAGTTTGATTGTATATTAATTTAGAGATTTTTAGTTTATGCATGTTGGTTGTATAATCTATAGGATTGCTACTATTATACATTGTTCATCATATTTAAATGCAATTGTTCTTAATTTCAAAATCAATATTGGTGAAATTCTTATCTTGTCTTAGAAAGCTTATTACCTTTATTGAGCTCAAATCATTCTTATTTTATGTGATTATGGGGATGATGATTATACAACGGTTTTAATCGACATATGATCAAGAGTGTTAGATAGGCCATGCCTAGGAAAGACAGATCGTACTACACCCTAGTTTAGTGTAATTTAGGTAGACGGTCCGTGCTAACTGAAGATGGGTTATACTAATCCATTGAATATATGTATCCTATTAAGGAATTAGATAATCCATACATAGGGAAGACGGGTCGTACCGCATCTTAGTAGTTAGGTGGACGGTTCGTGCCAACTCAAGATAGATTATATTTGTTCCTTAATATGGTAATTTCTTGTATATTTTTATCATGCATAAAATGAATTTCTCTGATTAAATGTGGTTAACCATTGATGTGCAGATAGCGGTGAAGTCAATACCCTACACTATTTCTCTTATATTTCAATTCTCTTTTGTGTTTATTTTATGCACTTTAGTCACAAACAAAATCACAAATCTTTTCCTCAGTTACTTTTAATCTTGCAAAACTTGATAATAATTCCTACGCAGTCCTTGAGGTTTGACTCCCTCAATATAGCCCTATCCTACGAGGATTCATACTATTGCGAGTGGTATATTATTATTTATATTATTTTGCTTTAAAAAGACCACATCATAACCTATTCCCGACAGGGTTGGCACTGTCTCGAGGGACCTGTAATACTATACTGGTAGCTACCGACTAACACTAATAGCCCGGCCAAGACCGACCTTATGTGGCCCATGCCACTAACAATTTCCATCCTGTATTAACCATCATTCAAGCATGATTGCTCTGGTCATGAACAACAATTTGATCTTAGGCTAAGTAAAACGAATAAACATTTTTTGACCACAAGGCTAAACCTTATAATTTAATAAGCCCATGGCCGTTATCCCGCATTTACTAATGTACCATGTCATACGATACAATTATGTTCCTACCTTATTTTACATGCATGCTTTTATAAATCTTATCATTTTTATTATTTTGCTTAATCATTTTCACAAAGTAGAGTTCATAGTAGTCCAAAATGTATTTAATGAGAGTTGTAAATATGCATGTTTAATACATAAAATAATCAAGCTATGTGGAAGGAAAATAACAAGTATCAATGTGATTTTTTACTCACTTGAGTCGTATGGCACAACCTCAAAATCCTGTAAATGTTTCACAATCTCAAAATCTGAGAAACGACTAATCATCAATTCTAAACCCGAGCGAAAACAAGCCTTAGACCTAAACACGCTCAAAACAGATTTTCTACCTGACCATCGAATGTTCGAACAGAGGGACACAAATGTTCAGTCACGACATCGAACGTTCGAACATGAAGAGTCAAACATTTGTTTCTGGGCAGAAAATCCATTTTGAGCCAAAAAGATATCAAACCACTTCTAAGCAAATCCTATGATCTTAACATGATTCCTAACAAATTCCTAACCCAAAATAACACCTCAACGCAGAAGAAACCATATCCAACATCGTCAAAACGCTAAACGATCATTAACTATGATTAAGGCCAACAACACAATTAGAAGCTTAAAATCTAATTGTCAAGCTATGAAAATCATCAAAACATCACAACAACAATATAAGAAAAAAGTTAAACTAAGAAGATTATCTCCTTGAAGCAAAACCACCAAAGAAACTCCTATTCTTCATCAAAACACCCTTACACACTTACACAAGAGTTTCACTAAGCAAAATGGTCGAAAATGAGTTTAGGGACGAAGGGGGTGGGGTATAAATAGGTGTGAAAAGTTGAGGATAAGATTTGAGTTGCATTTTCTGATCTGTGTACAATTGAATGTTCGGTGTACTATGGTCGAACGTTTAGTGTACTACTACCCAATGGTTCTAGGGTTCCAAACGAACATTCGGTGGTCTATGGTCAAACGTTTGGGGATAAGGTTAAAGTCAAATGTTCGGTGGTCAATACACAAACATTCATCATTAGGGGTTTCGATTGAAGGCTTCAAATATTCGGTCAACAGCCAAAAGTCAAAATTCTTATTTCCAATGAACCCTAATGAATTTGCTAAACCCATTAGCCCTTCTTAAAATAAACACAACCTAGTAAAGACTTGGGGTACCACACAAAATTTTATTTTATTCTCTTGACTACATCTGCTTTTATATATAATATAAGATGTCATTATGATTAAGATGTTCAATCCATCATAAGTTCACAATTTGGCCGGGATTGTTGCGTTTTCTATACAAGTATTGTACGAAATTCAGATTTAAGGTTGATAGCACATACATGCACATGGATATCATTTACACTCTAAAACATTTTGAGCATTAGTTAAACAAACGTGTAAAATGAAACACATAAGTGAAATTGTAGGGGGAAAACTGAACACCTATTCAAACAATAAAAATCCCAAATTAAGTTTACCTTTGACAAATTTAGCACATATGCAGGAGCAATGCGGATGGAAAAGCTGGAGAGTATTAGGTGGACATTGAGGAATTTCTATAACTATTGCTTGGATATGGATTATGTCCACCCTCATAGTCAGTAGCAACACTAGACATAGAAAGTGATATTGAATGTCTATTCACTACTGGAGCAAACTGTGTTGGATATGACCTAATTGATGGAATAATACAATGGAGCCTCAAAATTGAGAACGTGAATTGTTTGCCTTATTGAAGGCCTAAGGTTTGGATCACGGTGAGCACACCAAAGCCCAAAAATCATCAAGCGCTCCATTTCCTGCTCATCAAAATCTCCATCCGACCTTGGGTCAGCTACTTCAAGTACTTTTCCCACATGACTACTTGATCTTCAGGGGCATTGGGCTTGATTGGTTTTCTTCCACAAGCAATCTCTAGAGCGACGATTCTAAAACTATAGACATCTGACTCCTTGCTGGCCTTACCAGTTGTGACACATTCAGGAGCCATGTAACCCATGGTGCCTGCCAATACAGTGGTTTGTGACCCTTTCACATGGTCCACAAGCCTAGCTAGCCCAAAATCCCCAAGTTTAGCATTAAAGTTTGAATCAAGCATACTATTGCTTGATTTTGTATCCCGATGCACAACACATTGTTCCCACTCCTCATGCAAATAAAGCAAGGCCGATCCCAATCCTTGAGCAACTTTGTACCTCATTGCCCGTATCAATAAGCTTTCTTCAGTAAAAATATGTGAATCTAAGCTTCCATTGGGCATGACCTCATAGACAAGTAAGAGTTCTCTTCTTTCATGGCACCGTCCAATGAGTTGCACCAAATTCCTATGTCTCAATCGACTAATAATTTTAACTTCTGAAACATACTCCTTAATTCCTTGTTGAGACCCTTTTGATACCCACTTAACGGCAACGATCGGATTTGAGTCCCTTAAACATCCTTTGTAAACCCCACCAAATCCTCCCTAACCAAGCTTCTCTTTATCATTAAAATTATTCGTGGCACGCGCCAATTCATCAAATGAGAACCTCTTTGGTCCTGTTCCGTTTTGAAATTCTTCATCCATGCACCTATGAAGGGCAAGTTCCTCATCTGTGTGCCTCCAATTCCTCTTCTTCCACAAGCCCAATAGGATTAAAGCCAATAGACCAAACAAAAAAGATCCACCAACACCCAACCCCAGGTCTAATCCAAACCTGTTATTTTTCCTTCGGCCGTGGGCAGGATTCGGAATCGGGATGCTTGGCATTGTTGGTTTGGTTACATTAATATCTTCCAAAGTTGAACTAAAATCCCATGTGTGAATGGTATGCATTGCAGAAGAAGTTCCTATTGCGGCTGAGATTCCAAATGTCAGCCATTCAGGAAGGTGATCTCTCAAATCAACAATATAAGAAAGGGACTGCCATACAGTATCATTGTTTCTCCAGCCGGTGAAGAGAACGCTCAAATTATGAGAAGTAGAATTGTAATTAATCCGAGCTTCATTAATTCTCCCTTGAAGAATAGAATAATTACCCCCTGCCAATGCACATTAGCAACAGATTTCATGGAGTTTATACCAATACCTACATGTTCGCCAGGCGAATCCAGGTCAATGTTTGAAAAGATGTCAAACTCCACCGCAACAAAAGGATTGTCCGTCGAGTTTAGTACCTGGTCACGTGTTGCAAGACCCATACTGCCGCTGCTGCTGTCATTAGGAATCGTTGAACCATAAGGTGCTAGGAAGAATGCAAGCCCATCTTCATAATTATTTTTATTTTGAGAATCAATGACAAGGGTAAAATTGGTAGTGAAATCTGTGAGATTACCGGATGCCTTGTCCCACAGCTGCATGGGTTTGACATGCGTGGCTCGACCTACAGGCGATACCCTGACACCGTCGTTGCCGGTGAGATGGATGACTTGGTCTTCAACGAAAGCTCTCTCACAAGTTATACGGGTGTCACCCGAAGTGAAAGTGGTGAAGTTGAAGGATAAAGCACTAGTAAATGGGCGTAGAGGTGAGAAGAAATCGGTGATATTGAGTATGGATACAAATTTCCTCAAAACCAGTTTGGAAGAAATTCCTTCAATATACTCTAGTAATTGATAAGTGTCATTTAGCATTTTTGGGTTTCTAAAAAATTAATATTTGGGTTCCTAGATTATTGGAATAGCAATAAATGACATTTAATATTAAACAAATGAACAGAAATGTCCTTCAAACCCATTTGGAGAAAATTTCCTTCAACCTACTCTAATAAGTGACAAGTGTCATCTCTTACATGTTTTCTTTAATATTTTAACAAAACATGTGAGATATGACACTTGGCACTTGTTAGAGTAGGTTGAAGGAAATTTTCTCATAACCTGTTTGAAGGAAATTGAGGCTTTAATTGTTTTTTTATAAAAGGAAATTTAATTATACTATAATTATTTAGAGCATTATTTTTAGAAAAATGCTAGGTGTTCTTCTGGTGTTCTCCTAACTGTGATGTAACTTTTAAAATTATCGTTGAATTTGATATTATCATTATTGATTTTTAATCTATTGGTGACTTTAAAAGTCACATCACAGTTGGAAGGATACCAAAAACACACTAAAAGAACACTTAGTATTTTCCTTATTTTTATTAGGGGCCTTCAGCGATTGCCTAGTTTGTGTAAGCATTCAGCCACACTAGATGGTTAGGTGGACAGTTAAACGTAATTACATCACATTAGACTGAATTTCAACCTACTAAAAACGTTGAATTGTCCTTTCGAAATGGGAAATATTGTTTGATTTTGAAGTTGTAAACAAGACATGCATGATTGGAGAAATTGCATATTGTAATATAAAGTACTCTACGAGAAAAGCCAGTCAATATACGTCTGCAAAGTGCAAACTAGCACGGAAAGGCAACAACATTATGGACCCAAACAAAAAGAAAGAAAGAATTACCTTAAACTGCGAAGACTTTGACCTTGTTGTTTGTTGCCAAGAGAGGCTGTTAGTTCAAAATGATTAGGTGATATTTACACTCACCAAATATATATATATATATATATATATTAGGTGATATGTAGACAGCTGAACAGGAATACCTGACAGGTTGAAACGGTCAAATGAACTAGAGCGAATTGAGTTCCGTTCAAAATAATTGCCCATTTAATTAATTACGTAATATGTACAGGGCTGAACAGGAACATCCGATAGGCTGAATGGTCAACTCAAAAAAGAAAGGAAATTCTTCGATGCCGTCCTTCCGAACTAATCAAATAGATTAGATTAATGTCAGATTGAAACAGGATGAAATGTGGGAAAATTTATTCGAGAGAAGCTTCTGGGCATTGTGAGGAGCCGAAGACTCATTAGTTTACTTTATTATTAAATTGAAAGTTGAGGTTACTTAGTAGATATGTTCAGGGATGGTAATCAGATCAACCAAATGATAAAGATATATCTTTTGTGGATATTGACATTCACTTAAGAATATAATCCGTTGGCCATGATCAAATTCAAGGAAATTTACTCATATAGCCCTATAAGGGTATAAGCATCATGAGAGGGAAGTCGTGGCAGGGTCAGTATGAGAAGAGGCGAAATCAAAATAATAAAATTTAGTAAAATATATAGGGGAGTGCTAGGGAGCCCGACATTTGGCTCCCGAAAATTGCCCAAATTCACAAAAATTTGCTCTCTCTCCTTTATTCACAAAAAGAAATATTGCCACCTCAGTTTGGGCAATTTTCGGGAGCCAAATGTCAGGCTTCCTAGCACTATCCAAATATATAATTTTCTTTATATATATATATAAGAAAAAAAATGGGAAAAATATAATTTAGTCTCCCAAACTATCAGTCATTTTCATTTTATCTCCCTAATATATAAAAAGTGATAAAGTAGACCTCCAAACTATCAATAAGTTACAATTTGACCACTCTGTTAATCAATACCGTCAAATTGGATAAAAAATGCAAAACGACGTCGTTTTGGCCAAATTAAGTTACTAAAATACCCTTTTGGAAAAAAATAATCAATTTAAAAAACGCCCTCAAAACGACGTCATTTTGAGAAAAAAAAAAAAAAAAAAAAACCGGTGGTTTAGGGCTGGCTAGCCGGCCACCCCATGGCCTACGTGGTGGGTGGCTGGGCAGCCACCCCAACAGGAGTTCCAATTGGTGCTGCCGACTTGCGGGGCACAGGAGGGGCTTCCGGCACATTCCCAGCCACGACAGCAGCCTCCCATTCCGCATCACTCAATCCCATCTTCTTAACGGGTCCACCATTCTTCTCACTCGCTCTTACAACAGAAAGACACGGCGGGCGAGCTGTTGTTCCAGTCCTAACACAATTGAACTTCAAATTCCTTGATCGTCTAAGTCCAATATAGTTCTGGCAAACCAAACCCTTAATTGCTTGAACATTGCGAAGCACATTAGCGATACTCGAGGCCATAGATTATCCCAATACTAACCTAATGTCTGTAGCGAGAACATACACACAAAACAGCAACATAGATCATAATCAAAAGGTCGGATATTTAAATATAAAATTTGAGAATTTCCGATTCTATGTTTTTCTATTAACACCAGAAGCTAATTGAATTCAAAAGCATTTTTTTTTTTTTTTTCTTCAATTGACGTCTGTTTGGTTGTTGAGTGTGAGACAACTTTTTGGCGAAATTTCTTTGAAATCTTAGTAGAAAACTTTGGACATTTCGTTTCTTTTGCTCGTCAGGGGTGGCCGGCAAGCCACCCCCAGGCCATGGGGTGGCCAACAAGCAACCCCCAGGCCTGTGGGGGTGGCTGGGCGGCCACCCCATAGGCATGGGTGGCCTGCGAGCCACCCTTAAACCACCGTGTGTTTTTTTTTTTTTTTTAAGACGTCGTTTTTGGGGCATTTTTTAAATTGATTTTTTTTCTTTTCAAAATGGCATTTTAGTAACTTAACTTCAAAAATGACGTCGTTTTGCATTTTTCATCCAATTTGACAGTGTTGACTAATGGAGTGGCTAAATTGCAACTTTTTAGTAGTTTGGGAGACTACTTTATCACTTTTTGAACATTAGAGGGCTAAAATGAAAATGCGTGATAGTTTGGAGGGCTAAATTATATTTTTCCCTAAAAAAATATAATATCTAGACCCACAAGAACACATCTAGATAACACTGCTCAGACCAATGGAACACATGGCAAACAATATCATGCTAGAGGTCTTGGAATACTTGAATGGTCTTCCCTCTTTTCACGCTTCAAATTCCCTCTTTTGCCTTTTCATTCCAATTTACCTAATTTCTTTCTTTACTCTTCTAGACATCCATGCACCTAACACTTCTAGAGAGAAAGAGAGTTAGAGAGAAAGGGAAAAGGAAAACTAGGAGAAAAGTGAGAAAAAGAAATTAAAAGAATGATGATGAGAATGTGATGCCCCAAAATGTCAAAAATGATTTTACTAAAAATAATTGTTCACTCGAACTCATAAAACACTTATTTTACCTTCTAAAGTGTTCCCTAATCAAACCCTCATTAGAGAAAATGCCATAAAAATCCAACCAGAGCTCTCTCGCCGAACGTTCGACCATGTTTTTAGTGCGAACGTTCCACAAGAGACCACCCCGAACCTTCGTTGAACAATTTTGACCCACTAGGTATTAACCAAACATTCAGCAGCCATGCTTGATTGGTGGGTCACTACAGGACATACATTATTAGTAGCGTGGGCCACACGAGGTCGAACTTAGTCGTGTTGCTAGTTATGGACAGTAGCGTACAGTGGTCGGGGTACAAGTATTGTATTACAGGTTTCTCGGGACAATGCCAACTTTGCTTAGAATAGGTAATATCTCGGGTGGACCTGTGATTCCCCTAGTTTCCGAGAGTTAACTATGCCAATAATTAAACGTTTTGTCATTTTTAACCCCATAGGGTATGCCTTAGCCTAAAACCAAGCCTTCACCTAAAATTTGCCCTAAACACCCAAATCCAACCCTATGGCTGAAAGTTTAGTGGGGGACCACCAATCGTTCGCCCATGTCTTTAGTGTGAACGTTCGGGAGGGGACCACACCGAACGTTCGTTGACCAAAATTTAATCCATTGAGTATTGAACCAACGTTCTGCCTACAACCCTATCGTGTAATAGTACACTGAACGTTCGGTTGTAGTACCAAAAGTTCGATGACAGTCTGAAAAGCATTTTTAACTCATTTTTCACCTCCTTTTCAGTAGCATGAGACATGCCTCTCACCCCTATAAATAACCCACTTTCGCTCCTCAGCCACCCTTAACACCAAAAACCCTAACCCTAAAGTGAGGAGAGTTTTACAGAGGAAGAAGGAAGTTTTGGGGAGACATTTTGCTAACTTCAAAGGTAACCCTTGAACTCTTACTAAGTTTTCATGTTGTCTTGTTATTATACTTACTCCCTTCAAGCTTTTAAAAAGGTGTTGTCACTTGTGAACAATTTTTCTCGGAAAAGAACAAAAGTTTCCAAAAACGCTCACTTACTTCTTGGTTTTCTCATGTGTTATGCTTCACTATATGTGCATAAACTTGTGTAAAGCCTAGGGTGCAGTTTTATCATGGTAAGCTTAGAATAGAAGCCCAAAACTCTACATTTTTTACTATGGCCGAACGTCCTCCCCCGCGACCGAATATTCGCCTCTTGAATAGAATGTTGAGTCAAAACCCAAAATGCATAAAAATAGGGTTTTTAGACCTTTTAGCTAAGAGTGATGAACTAGAACCTTTTTGTGCCTTTAGTGAACCCGTTAGCATTACATATAATGAAAGCTGTGTTTCGTTATAGCAAGGATTCAAGATGTCGAATGACTCAAATGAGCGTACCAAGTAAGTAAA
>NC_081544.1:6794585-6819429 GCF_901000735.1 Corylus avellana | reverse complement strand
TGAAAACCTCTTCGGCCCTAATTCCCTTTGAAATTCGTCATCCATGTACCAATCAAAGGCAAGATCCTCTTCTGCTTCTGCATCCTGGCCTCTTATTCGTCTTCCAAAAGCCAAATAGAATTAAAGCCAACCCACCAAGCAAAATAGATCCACCAACACCCAACCCCAGGGCTAATCCTAACCTTTTGTTTTTTCCTTCGGTTAGGGGCCGAATTCGGGCTTGGATTACTTGCCACTTTCGTATCTTCCAAATTTGACCTAAAATCCCATGTGTGAATTGTATGCATTGCAAAAGCATTTCCTGTTGTGGCTGAAAATCCAAAAGTTACCCATTCAAGTAGGTGATCTCTCAAATCAAGAATATAAGAAAGGGATTGCCATATGGTAGCATTGTTTATGAGACCAGTGAAGAGAACACTCAAATTATGAGAACTTGAATTATAACTAATCCGAGCTTCATTAATTCACCCTTCCATAATAGATATTCTACTCCCTTGCCATGACACATTAGCAACAGATAGCTTGGATTTTATATCAATACCTATATGTTCGCCAAGCGGATCATATTCATTTGAATAGATATCAAACTCCATTGCGACAAAAGTATTTTCCGTCGAATTTAATGATTGGCCATCCGTGGCAAGACCCATAGCTCCACCTTTGGTGACAGGATTAGGAATTGTTGATCCATTAGGAGCAAGAAAGAAGGCAAACTCATCTCCAAAATTCGTTTTATTGTTTGAGCCAATGACAAAGGAAAAGTGGGTAATGAAATTTGTAAGATTACGGGATGCATTGTCCCAAAGCGTCATGGGACTGAAATACGTGGCTCGACCATCAAGCGCTGATCTGACATAGTTGCCGGTGAGTTGGATGGCTTGGTCTTCAGCGAAAGCTCTCTCATAAGTAATACGGGTGTCACTAGAAGTGAAAGTGGTGAAGTTGATGTTGAAGGATAAATTAAGCACTTGTAAATGGGCATAGAGGTGAGAAGAAATCGGTGACCATATATGAAGAGATAAAAGAGGATTAGGGGATTTGGAAATGAGAAATGTTTGTTTTTGAAATTGTCAGAAGCCATTATTGGAACTTGGAACGGAGGTTCGGTCTGAGAAGGAATTGCATATTGTAATAAGAGAAGTTAAATTTGTGTAACCGCAACCGACAAGCAAGTCTCCCTTTTTTCCAAACCAAGAAGCAGGCCAAGCTAAAAAGAACCAAAAAAAAAAAAAAAAAAAAAAAAAGATGCCAAGCTAGCTTTGCTCAAATGTAATTCATATAATATATTGAAATGTGTTATTCAAAAATTCAAAGTCTAATCCCTTGTTGTGGGCCTTTTTTGGGTCCCATTTCCAAGGGAGTGGTTGAATCACCTTCTAGAACCACATTTTTTTGTTCTTGTAATTTTTAGTTTTGTCTCGATAACACAAATATCTACATTAGTTTTGTCTATGATGGATAAAATCATCTAGAGTAAAAATACCCCTACAAACTTAAATCTAGACATGTTTCCAAAGAAACTGTGAAGAATAAAAAGAAAAAAAAAATGAAAAATGAAAAAGGGTTCCCTTCACAGACACATAGTCTGAGGCCCAACCCGTTCAAGTTATTTTGAAAACCCAATCCAGACAGACCACTAGCACCTCAATGAACTGGAAGGAGACCAAACTAGGGGTATTGAGTATTGACAAAGGGTGATAGTTTTGGGTTGGAATCCACAACAATTAGTTCTTCAAATTGCTAGTAATTTGTGCAATTAATGTAAGAACATGTATGAGACTCACATGTATAAATAAATTTTGAGTTATCCAAACCGACATTTATGTCATTTTTTCCACTACATTTTAATGAAACAACGTTATGTGGATAGTTTAACGAGCTTTTTTGAGATAAGACTCCAATCTAACTACACTTCAGAAGAAATGATGTCCACTTCATGCTATTTTCGTTATTCTATAGGATACGCTACTAACTAGTAATTTTAACTGCCGGCGCATAATATCCCATTAGAGTTGACGTTCTTTTAATGTAAATGACATTAATTTTAAAAAATATATATATTAGTTAGTTTTTTTTTTTTTTTTTTTTTTTTTTTGAGTCTCGCTATAGGGTTTCTCTTGAGGAGCGGCTATGCGAGTGTGTGAAGTCTCATACCGGTGTACGGTGGTGGGATAGAAAAAGGTGATCGATAAAGGGTGTTACTTAGAGATGGGGGATGATCGAGATGTGTGATGTGGTCAAATCTCTTTGTCAAAGGGAGAGAAGACGAGTATCAAAATAACGGAGGGAGAGATTGAAGAGAAACGTGAGAAGGGAGATTGGTGTTTGGTGGGAAGGTTATGTATGGGGAAGAAGGCCAATAAGGATGCCTTAAACATGGTACTTTCATGTATCTGGCGTACCATGAAAGGTGTGGTTTTTAAAGAATTGAAAGATAATTTGTGGCTCTTCGAATTTGAAGATGAAGTTGATCTAAGGAGTGTTGGAAGGGAAACCCTGGTCTTTTGATTGTTAGATTCTGGTACTCAATTGGTTGGAAGGAAGGATTCCTCTATCTGAGATGGATTTCAATAAATCTCCATTCTGGGTGCAGATTCATGATATGCCTCTCTTATGAATGACGAAGGGAGTTGGAAAAAAAATCGGAGAATCTCTGGGAATTCTGGAGGATATTGATGTTGCAGGAGATGGGGATAGTTGGGGAAGGTGTCTGCGAATACGAGTGACAATCGATTTGAAGAAACCACTAGAACGTGGTCGGACATTGGATATTGTAGGGAAGTCGGTGTGGGTGAATTTCAAGTATGAGAAGTTACCACTTTTCTGCTTTAATTGTGGTTGTATTGTTCATGACGTTAAAGGTTGCCCCAAGCCTCGACCTTCCAGAATGAATATGAAGGAGGAGAAAAAACAATGGGGTGTTTGGCTAAGGGCGGAGGATCCACGAAGGCGATGGGGAGGGAGTAGTAATTCACAAATGGTGGAGGATTCTTCATCTCAGCCATCGGTGGGGGAGGAACATACGGCCACTGGTGGGTGAAGCAAATCTTTTGGTGGGGCCAATCAGAATGATAATTGGGCATAAAAGGCTTGTTGCGAAAAACAAGGTAATCTTAGCAACAAGATTCCAAGAAAAATGATATCTGATCGTGAAGCATCCGTCTCCTATCACGTTGGGCAGGTTGTTAGCGAGGAAATAGAGGCTATCACAGGAGAGATAAAAGTAACTGGGAGGCAATCTAGGAGTATCATACAAGAGAGACATGATTTGGAGGATAATTCTCTAAATGTTGATGAGGTGGCATACAAAATGTGCCATGTTGAAATTTTGAGATAGGATGAGGGAAAGGCGACATTTTCGGAAGTGGGTAACACCATAGCTAGCATGGCCCATGCAGTGGACGTTGGGACTATAGTGCAACCTGACTTGGCGCATGAATGCACACAACACTACTCAGTTGCTACTTGGAAAAGGAAGGCGCGGAAAGGGAAGACTATGGCAGTGGCAGTGACTCCTTATGCTAATATAAGGAAAAGGCATATAAGGGAAGATCAAAATAAGGAAGGGAGGTGATAGTTGAAAAAAAAAAGGGCCAGAGACAGGACATAAGGGAGGTTGGTGAAGGCCGATTGGATGATAATAACAATGGATCGGGAATGGCGGGTGTTGTGTTACAACCCCGCCGATCACAATGATTATTCTAAGTTGGAACTGTAGAGGGTTTGGGAACCCTAAGACAGTTCAGGAGCTTTGCAGGTTGTGCAAGGTAAAGAAACCCAATTTGGTTTTTCTTATTGAAACCAAGTTACATAAAACAAAAATGGAGTTGATTAAAAATAGGATGGGTTTTCGTAATATGTTTACAGTGGAATGTGTGGGTCATAGCGGGGGGCTTGCTTTGCTTTGGACGGAAGAGGTGGAGTTAGAAATTCAGAGCCGTAGGCATATTAATGCTATGGTAACCTCTAGGAAGGACAGAACGCTGTGGAAATTCATCGAAATTTATGGGAACTCGGAAGCTTATAAATGATATGAAACTTGGGGAATTTTACGACACCTTGCTACTATAGATCCAGCGCCGTGGGTTTGTGTTGGAGATTTTAATGAGATCTGCGAGAGGTCTAAAAAATATGGAGGTAATGGAAGAGCTGGTGGGCAAATGGAGGCTTTTAGGAACACTTTATCTGATTTTGGGTTGGCTGATCTGGGTTTTTGCAAGCCTAAGTTTACATGGAATAATGGACAGGAAGGGAAGAGCTTCATACAAGAAAGGATAGGCAGAGGGGTGGCAAATATGGAATGGCATGAGATTTATCCCAATGCAGGTGTCCTTACCGTACCCACTTGTAGCTCAGATCATGTTGCAATTGTCATTAATTTATTGGATGCTAGTTGTGAAGGCAGAAATAGAATTAAATTTCGTTATGAAACACAATGGGCAAAGGAGAAAAGTTTCAAGGATGTAGTAAGAAAAGTCTGGAGGAAAAACTTTTATTATGAGGATAAATGGAGAAATATGAATGGTAAGCTTAATAACTGTACACATGGGCCATTACAATGGAGGAAGAAAGTATATGGTTCATCGGAGAGAGAGCTGAAAAATAAAACCCAACAGCTTATAAATTTGTAAAGTGTCAAGGGTCCCCCAAATAGACCGAAAATTGAAGAATTATCAAGGGAGATGCATGATCTGTTGGACAAGGAAGAACTGAAGTGGAAGAAACAATCCAAGGAGGTTTGGCTCAAAGAGGGAGATAGAAATAAGAAATATTTTCATGCTTGTGCGAATCAAAGGCGACGGTATAATTATATTGAAAGTGTTCAAGATGAGCAGGGAATTAGATGGGAGTCTACCGAAGGTGTGGAGCAAGCTTTTATTTAGTTTTTTGGCAGCCTTTTCAAATAAGCAAATCCTGTGGATTCCGAAAGATGTCTTCGTGCTTTAGGCTGTCGAGTTACAAATGAGATGAATGATATGTTGGACCGAGATTTCACAAAGGAAGAAATTTTTGCTGCTCTACAACAAATGTCACCCCATAAAGCCCCGGGTCAAGATGGCTATATGGCAGGATTTTATCAAGAAAATTGGGAGGTGGGTGATGAGGTATGCCAAACAATTCTTGCTATTCTTAATTCTGGTTTTATTGATGCCTAGCTTAATTTCACTTACATAGCCCTCATACCTAAGAATAGAAATCCTGCTAGAGTATCAAAGTTTAGGCCTATTAGCCTTTATAAAGTTTTTTACAAAATCATTTCAAAGGTTATTGCTAATAGATTAAAAGTAGTTTTGCCCCATTTGATCTCCCCGAACCAAAGTGCTTTTATCTCAGGGCAGTTGATAACATACAATATGTTGGCAGCATATGAGACTTTACATACTATGCACACTCGTATGTGGGGTAAAGAGGGGTTCATGGCAATCAAGCTATACATGAGTAAAGCTTATGACAGGGTGGAGTGGTGTTTTTTGGAGGCCGTTATGAGGCGTTTGAGCTTTACAGAAAAATGGATCAATATTATAATGATGTGTGTTAGGTCTATTAGCTATGCGAATCTTGTTAATGGTAATCCGGTGGGTCATATCTATCCATCTAGGGAATTACGACAAGGGGACCCAGTCTCCCCTTATTTATTTATGATTTGTGCTGAAGCATTGAGCTCTCTTTTGTCAAGGGCAGATCAAAAAGGAAATATTCGGGGGGTGCCTACCTCGAAAAAAGGTCATCGTCTTAACCATCTTTTCTTTGCAGATGATAGCTTATTGTTTTGTAGAGCTGGTAAGTGTCATTGGAATAGATTGACAAAGCTATTGAAAAGTTATGAGGATGCGTCGGGGCAAAAGTTGAATAAAGAGAAGACTGATGTATTTTTTAGGAGAAACACTTCGAATGTGAGCAAACAGAAGATTCTTGATATCTCTGGTATTCCCCTTTCGCAAAGGTTTGATACCTATTTGGGTTTGCCTGCTCTGGTAGGAAAATCAAGAACAGCTGCTTTTAAAAATATTAAGGATAGGGTGTGGAAGCGACTGCAAGATTGGAAACTGAAATTTTTGTCTCAGGCTAGGAAAGAGAGCTTGATTTAGGCAGTAGTTCAATCCATTCCAACATACAATATGAGTGTATTTCTCCTTCCAAAAGTGCTGTGTAGGGATCTAAATTCTATGATGCAAAATTTTTGGTGGGGACATCAAGCAAATGATAGACGCACATTGGTTGAGTTGGGGAAAATTGAGAGTGGCAAAGTCAAGAGGAGGAATGGGATTTCAGGATATTACTTTCTTTAATCGTGTGATGTTAGCTAAACAAGTTTGGAGGTTAGGGAAGGGAAAAGATAGTCTGACTTCAAGGATTTTGAAGGCGAAGTATTATCCCCATAGCATGGTTTTGGATGCTCAATTAGGTTTAAAGCCATCTTTTGCATGGCGTAGTATTGAAGGAACATGTGATGTTGTGAAAGTGGTCTATTATGGAGGATTGGAGATGGATCCCAAGTGAGAATCTAGAAAGAAAAATGGATTCCCACTCTGCATACTTATATGATTCAGTCACCGCATAAAATTTTAGCTATGGAGACAACAGTTAAGGAGTTGATTGATCCGGACTCTCATGGGTGGAACATTCCTCTAATTGAATATGCATTTATACTAGAAGAAAGGAGTGTTATCAATACGATACCCATAAACCTCACCAATCAACCGGATAGACAAATTTGGAGGGGCACACGTAATGGGATTTTCTCGATGAGTAGTGCATACCATCTTGTGAAAGAGATGGAAGATATGAAGCAACTAGGTTGTTCTTTGCGGATGGAGGAAAGTAGAATATGGAGTATGAAGACCTCTAATGCAAGAAAAAACTTTATGTGGAGAGCGTGTAAAAACTTACTCCCCACGAAGGAAAATTTGAAGCGAAAGAGGGTGATTTCAGATCCAATGTGTCCTATTTGCTGTTTGGAGGTCGAGACTATTTCCCACATCCTTTGGGGCTGTCCTTTGGGGGGTTAGTATTCAGGCATTCCAGAAAAGTGCCTATTTGGGTTCAGATTTTTTACGCATTGTAGAGGCTGTTTTCCAAAGATTTGAAGGGGGATGATTTTTGTCTATTTGTGGTAATGGCTCAAAAATTTGGTTTAGAAGAAATTCTTGGATCCATGACAGAACTTTTATTCATCCTAATATTTTGGTGCGAGAAGCAGCTTGTGCAATGGAGGAGTTCCAACAAGCAGACCATTCGAATGGGGAAGGTTTGATTTCCATGAATTGTGTGGTGAGATAGCATTTGTGGGTAAAACCGCTTGAGGGAAGGTGCAAGTTGAACTGTGATGCTGCAATTAATATGGAGGGTGGGAGGATGGGTTTTGGCATTTTAATAAGAGATAATGAAGGAAGGGTGGTTGCTGCAAAAAGTGTTTCAAAAACTGGCTTCATGGATTCCACTGCAACCGAAACAATGGCTATTTTCAAGGGATCCAACGACTAATTGTGGAGAGTGACGCTAAGCAAGCTACAGGTGCAATAAAAGATGGTGGACATAACGATAGTTCGTTTGGTCAACTAGTGGATGATGTGCTGGTAGCTCTAAATTCTTTCCCTATTTGGCAAATCCGACATGCGAATAAGGAGGATAATATGGGAGCCCATGGGCTTGCCCAATTGGCAACTACGCAAATTGTAGATGCAATTTGGGTTGAGACTTTGCCTAATTGTATTTGTAGATACAATTTTGGCTGAGCAATTACTTTGTCAATGATTTATCTATAAGATTATTATTTTTACAAAAAACAAAAATATGCACATAAAGTTATAATTCCAGATACTTTTCAAGTTAATTCTTGATCCATAAACTTACACCTTAATTAGAACAAACAATAGGCAAACCAAAAACAAATTGATTCATTATTTAAGAAAAAATATGTGAGTGATACATAAGTTACTACACCTTTAGATAGATTGTTAGCAATAGATCTTAATGATCTAGTGACTAATGTGCGGCCTTTTAAGTATTTAAGAATCCCCTCAAATTTTCTAAGATATGAGATTCTTAGATTTTAAAATTTGAGCCCTTCATTACATCTAATAGTCCAAACAAATGCAGATGTTTGGGTGACTGAGGAAAGTGGTTTTGACATGTTGAAAACTAAAGTTACTTGCCTCAGTAACACACAAACTTTTACATTTGTTTGGACCATTAGATATAATAAATGGCTCATACTTTAAAATCTGAGAATCTTATATTTTAGAAAATTTGAGGGGATCCAAATTCAAAAAATTGATACTATTATTTGCATCTTTTTACACTAAATGACGCTAAAGTTTTTTTTATTTTTTTTATTTTTTTGACATGTCCACACAAGGGAATGGGGAGAGTGGATTCGAACTAATGACCTCCGCTTCATTAGGCGTGGTCCACAGCCAATTGAGCCACCGCTTGGGGACAAATGATGCTAAAGTTAGTGTCCATTCTTTTACCCAAGGCAAAGAATAAAGTTGAGAAATGATTAGTGTCAATAATTTATCCATATTTTCTTTATATTCTTTTACAAATTCAATAGATCAACCATTAAATTTGTGGGGTTCATATAAATTGACAAATTTCATGGTTAATTTATAAGATGATATAGAAAAAATATTGACAAAATATTACCCCAATAATTTATTTTAATTGTTTTTGAAACCCACAAGTCCTTGTTGAATTGTCAGGTTTGAAAACAGGGGCTAATCTTGGTATGCTCGTTAAGATGGCTAGGTGGACAGTTGAACATAATTACATCGCATTAGACTGAATTTCAACCTATTACAAACGTTGAATTGTCCTTTGGAAATGGGAAATATTGCATACTGTAATATAAAGTACTCTACGAGAAAAGGGAAATTCTCGGATGCCCTTCTTCCGGGCTAAACAAAAAGATTAGATTAATGTCAGATTGAAATAGGATAAGAATGTGAGAATTTATTTGAGAGAATCTTCTGGGCAGTGTGAGGAGCCGAAGACTCATTAGTTTACTTTATTATTAAATTGAAAGTTGATGTTACTTAGTAGATATGTGAGGGATGGTAATAAGATCCTCCAAATGGTAAAGATATATCTTTTGTGGTCCTCAAGAGGTAACTCAATCGGTTGAGACCACACTTAATAAAGCCGAGGTCACTAGTTCGAATCCCCTTCCCTTTTCTTGTGCGGACATCTCAAAAAAAAAAAAAATATATATATATATATATATATATATATATATATATATATATCTCTTTTGTGGATATTGATATTAACTTAAAAATATAATCCATTGGAATCACCATTCTTACATTTTGTGATGCATAATTACTAATTAAGTTTAAAATCTTAGGGCACTTAAAACACCATTTGTCAACATTTAAATGGGCACTTGTTAATATTTTATACTGCCACTTGTAACAATTCTAAATTATTATCTTGAATGCTTCTACTATATATATATATGATGTTATTATGATTATGATGTTCAATTAATCCATTACAAGTTTCAATTTGGGACAGTTAACATGTATCGTACGAAATTAATATTTAGGGTAGAAAGCACATACACGAGTATATGATTTACACTCTAAAACATTTTCAGCATTGATTAAACTAAAATGTAAAATGAAACACAAAGAAGTGATAATGTAGGGTATAAAATTGAACACCTAATCAAACCATAAGAATTCTAAATTACCGTCGACAAATTTAGCTTGTACGAAAAAGTGATGCAAATGGAGGAGCTGCAGTGTATGAGGCAGATAGTGAGAAATTTGTGTGACTATTTCCTTGAACATGGATTCTATCTTCCCCCATAATCAGAAGCAATATTAGACATAGAGAGTGACATTGAAGTTGGTCTATTCACTACTGGAGCAAGATGTGCTGTTCCTGGCATATTTGATGGGAGAATAGGCAATGGAGCCTCAAAATTGAGAACATGAATTGCTTCCCTTATTGAAGGCCTAAGGTTTCGATTAGGGTGAGAGCACCAAAGCCCAACAATCATCAAGCGCTCCATTTGGGGCTCATGAAAATCTCCCCCCAGCCTTGGATCAGCTGCTTCAAGTACCTTTCCTATTCCATAGAGCTTCCGAACCCACTCCACCATGACTACTTGATCTTCAAGGGCATTGATCTTGATTGGTTTTCTTCCACAAGCAATCTCTAGAGCAACAATTCCGAAACTATAAACATCTGACTCCTTGCTGGCCTTACCGGTTGTGACACATTCAGGAGCCATGTAGCCCATTGTGCCCGCCAATACAGTTGTTTGTGACCCTTTCACATGGTCCACAAGCCTAGCTAGCCCAAAATCCCCAAGTTTAGTATTAAAGTTTGAATCAAGCATAATGTTGCTTGATTTTATATCCCTATGCACCACACATTGTTCCCATTCCTCATGCAAGTAAAGCAATGCTGATGCCAATCCTTGAGCAACTTTGTACCTTATTGCCCATATCAATAAGATTTTTTCAGTAAAAAGATGTGAATCTAAGCTTCCATTGGGCATGAACTCATAGACAAGTAAGAGTTCTCCTCTTTCATGGCACCAGCCAATGAGTTGCACCAAATTCCTATGTCTCAATCTACTAATAATTTTTACTTCTGAAGCATACTCCTTCATCCCCTGTTTAGACCCTTTTGATACCCTCTTAACCGCAACGAAGGAGTTCGACTCCCTTAAAAATCCTTTGTAAACCCCACCAAATCCTCCCTGGCCTAGCTTTTCTTCATCATTGAAATTATTAGTGGCATGAGCCAATTCGTTAAATGAAAACTTGTTGGGTCCTGTTTCCCTTTGAAATTCATCATCCATGCTCCTATCAAAGGCGAGATGCTCTTCTGTTTCCCTCTTATTCCTCTTCCAAAAGCCAAATAGAATTAAAGCAAACCCACCAAGCAAAAAAGATCCACCACCACCCAACCCCACGGATAATCCTAACCTCTTGTTTTTCCTTCGGTCAGGGGCCGAATTTGGGCTTGGACTGCCTGCCACTGTTGGTTTGGCTACGTTATCTTCCAAAGTTGAACTAAAATTCCATGTGCGAATGGCATGCATTATAGAAGCATTTCCTGTTGCGGCTGAGAATCCAAAAGTTACCCATTCAGGTAGGTAATGTCTCAAATCCACATTATAAGAAAGGGATTTCCAGGGTAAGTCATCATAAGGCCTCAACTGAACATTCAAATTATGAGAACTGGAATTATAATTAATCCAAGCTTCAATGGAATTCCCATCAAGAAAATAAGAATCATCTCTATAAGCAATAGATTTCATGGAGTTTATATCAATACCTACATGTTCGCCTGGCGAATCCCATGGTTGGTCCGAATAGATGTCAAACTCCACCGCGACAAAAGGATTGTCGGTCGAGTTTAGTAGCTGGTCATCCCTAGCAAGACCCAGGCCGGCACCTTGGTTGACATTATTAGGAATTTTTGAACCATGAGGTGCTAGGAAGAACGCAAGCCCACCTCCAATACTATTTACACTATTTCCATTTTGAGAATAAATTGCAAAGGTAAAGTGGGTAGTGAAATCTGTGAGGTTTCCAGATGCCTTGTCCCACAGGTGCATGGGACTGGAATACGTGGCTCTACCTACAACTTCTGATCTGTCCAAAAATGAGATGTCGGTGAGTTGGATGGCTGAGTCTTCAGCCAAAGCTGTTTCATATGTTATATTGGAGTCACCAGGATTGAAACTAGTGAAGTTGAAGGATAAAGCACTTGTAAATTGCCGTAGTGGGGAGAAGAAACTGGTGACCATGAAGAGACAAAAGAGGATTAGGGGCTTTGGAAATGGGAAATGTTTGATTTTGAAGATGTAAAAAGCCATGATTGGAACTTGGAAGGGAGGTTGGGTCTGAGAAGAAATTGCAGATTGTAATTAGAGAAGCTAGAAATAGATATAAATTCAGAAACTAATTGCGATGTGATGGATATAATTTTCCACAAATTTAGAAGCAAGTTGCGATGTGATACATAGAAATTTCCACGCTAAAATTCAATGCATATATGACTAACAAGTGACAAGTCTCCATTTTTTTCCAAACCAAGAAGCACGCCAAGCTTTGCTCAAAAGTTGTTCATATTGAAATGTCCATAGTCTAATCCCTTGTGGTGGGCCTTTTTTGGTCCCATTTCCAATTCTTATTTGCCACGATAAGAGACCGCTGCGTGCATTTGATAGATTTTTTTATTTTTTTTTAATTTATTTTTTTTTAAGGCGGCGCATTATCTGTGGGGAAATAGGATCCTCTCAATTTCAAATAAAATTGAGAATATCCAATTAGTATATTTTGGGCGGGCAAAATTGTTAAAAGATTATAATGACAATTTTACCCCTCTAAAAAACACTAACGGAATACTTTGCATTGTATTTGAAATGGAGAGGATCCTATTCCAGATTCCATCTATGGCCATGTGACAATTAAGTGTCTAACATGTACCTGAATTAGCTCCAAATGGTCGAGGGTGGTTGGACCACTTTCTCTTTGTCATATTTTAAGGTTAGTTTTGTCTCTTTAATTTGTTGGCTTTGGGCGACATTGACAATTTTTGGTAGCTTGAAGAAAAAATTGACTCATTGTTAATAAAGTGACAGTTTGAGATTAGGATCACCACCAAGTAGCTCTCCAACTTACTATGGGACCTACTTGCTTAAATAAAATTTTGGTTATTGGGCAACTAATTTGGATAAGTGGGTCTCATATAAGGATAATGTTAAGTCATTTCCTGATTCTTCTAGTGTCTCTCCAAATTATTATGGCTTTTAAAATCATGATCAGATGCAAATCCAATACATCAATTTGAGAGAAACACCAGAAATAAATAATGATAGCCAGTGGCTGTGGATTTCAATTTTGATAGTTTTGAGAGTTTGAGGAGGCCCTACAAATAATTTAGTGCGACAAGTCAATTTGAGGAACAGGTGGAACCACTTGGCAGGGAGGCCGTCAAGGCATTGCCATTGTGTGGGGAGAAGTGTGTGAGCCCACATGATGGTGAGATCCTAACGATCGAGGCAATGAGTTGGACAAGATTGTGCGATTGAGATTCCTCCGCATAGACTTCAGCCAAAATTCCTGGACCCTAGTTTCATGTGCAAATATAACATTGCAGAAAGCAAAATCGTTATTTATTCATAATTATACCACCAACTTGCTATGTATTTGGTAACCATATCAATCAATAAGGACCACCAAACAATGTTTCCTGGCAACCATAATAGAATTAGGACAATCGGAGAAAACCGGGATTTTTGTAACAGAACGAAATCACAAATCATCTCAACTAACTTGCTTTCATGGCCTTAAATCAGGAATTTTTGTGACTATTGCTTGAAGAATGGTTTGGTCGTCCCTCAAACTCAAAAGCAACATCAGATATAAAGAGTTACATTGCATGTCAATTCACTATTGGAGCAAGATATGTTTGGATCGATATATTGATGGGAGAACATGTTACGAGAATTCGTAACTGAACGTGTGATTCGCTTGTCAACCGGAAAAGAAGCAGGATCTTGCTTCTTATTCCGACCTGTTTTCATAAATAATTAACGGTAGGAAATCTGAGGTTCCTAGGCCTCCAAACACTAGGTTTGAGAATTAAATTTTGCATGCTTCATTGTACCCCAAAGATGGGTTTAAATAGAACTACAATTTAGGTCAAATCCTTCTAGGATTTGTAAAAGTAATACTACCTAGACTAGGAAAATAAAAGAGAATATCCTTGACCTACACGGCAGTGGAGAAAGTCTCCTTATTAGAATAGGACTAAAATACTACTATTAACTTATAGTGGAGTACACCTCCTTATTGGAATAGGACTACAATACTAGGCTTGTAACATTCCTCCCCCGTTGAGTGTGTCCTTGTCCTCAAGGACAAAATTTGGAAAACAAGCCTTCATGTTGGAAAATTCTTCCCTAGTAGCATCTGCTGGACTGAATCCCTGCCAATGGATGAGGACTTCCCTGTTGTCGATGTTACCACGGTACTCTAAGACAGCTTGAGGCTGAAGTTGTGGAGACTTGCCATTGTTAACTTCAGGCATAATGGTACTTGTACTTGTGGACACTTGGTTGCCCACCTTAAGTTTAAGTAACGATACATGGAAAACTGGATGAACCTTGGATTCTGCTGCTAATTCCACCCGATAAGCTACTTCACCAATACGCTCCAACACGCGGTATGGTCTGTAGAACTTGGCCACTAGCTTCATGTTAGACCGCTTCTCCAAGGAATGTTGCCTATAGGGTTGAAGGCGAACATACACCTGATCACCCGACTGAAAGACACGCTCATGGTGCCCACTATCATAGATCTGTTTCATTCTATTTTGAGCCACTTGTAACTTGAGTCTCACATCTTTGAGCAACTGATATCTTTCCAATAGATCATGTTCCATTGCTTCTACTCTCCCAGTCCCTGGGATATAAGAAAGTAATGTGGGAGGGCGTCGGCCGTATACCACCTCAAAAGGGGTCTTGCCAGTACTAGCATGATAACTAGTATTGTATGTATACTCAACCCAAGATAACCACTTGACCCAATCCTTGGGTTTGTCCCCTGTGAAGCAACAGAGGTACATTTCTAAGGTACGGTTGACTACCTCTGTCTAACCATCCGTTTGAGGATGATATGCTGAGCTAACATTAAACCAAGTACCTTGCAATTGAAAGAGCTCTTGCCAAAACTTGCTGGTGAAAGTAGGATGCCGATTCGACACAATAGATGTTGGCAGTCCATGGAGTCTGAATATGTTATCAAAAAAAACTTAGGCCACACTAGTCGCCGAATAAGGATGTTTCAATGGAATGAAATGGGCATACTTAGAGAGACGATCCACCACCACAAAGATCACTGTCTTACCTTGCGAGTTCGGTAACCCATCCACAAAATCCATAGAAATGTCAGCCCATATGATTGTTGGAATAGGCAGAGGTTGTAGTAAACCTGCCGGTTTGGTGGTCTCACTCTTGTTGCGTTGGCAAATGTCACATTCCCGCAAGTATGATTTGATTTGAGAACTCACCCCATGCCAATAAAAAACTGTCTTGAGTTGGTGCCACATTTTGCTAAAACCTTCATGTGAGCCACTATGGAACACATGGATTATAGCCTTTGTGAGGGGAGAGTTAGACCTCAGGTATATACAATTCTTGTAGAATATTAGGCCAGATTTATAACTCCATGGACCGATGGATTCTCCTTGTTGAATTCTTTGGACCAAATCCTGCAGCTCCCTTTCGGTTACTATTTCTTCTTGAATGGGCTCTAGCTAGGGCTGTAAACGAGCCGAGCTTGGGCGAGCTTTGGCTGTCCAAGCTCGGCTCGGCTATTTTGAAGTCAGGCTCGAGCTCGAGCTCGAGCTCGAGTCGAGCCTGACTTTGCTGCTCGAGCTCGGCTCGACAGAGTATGCACCCTGCTCGAGCTCGAGCTCGAGATCGACTATTTTGCTCGATCTCGAGCTCGAGCCAGGCTCGAGCTCGACTTAGTTTTTTTGTTATTTTTTTGGGTAATTTAAATGTATTAAATTACAAAAATCATCCAGAATATTTTGCACCTTAAAATACTAAAAAATACTAAACAAACATATCAGATTAATGTCAATCTTACAATTAAAACTAACAAAATCAACTAAAATGCTAAAGAACATTAAACAAATACAACATATTAATCCCAACATTACAATCATCCATACAAAATCAACTAAAATGTTAAAAAACATTAAGCAAACATAACATATTAATCTCCACCTTACAATTCCATACACAATCAACTAACATAATCAACTAAAATGCTAAAGAATATTAAACAAACATTACATATTAATCTCCACCTTACAATTCCATACACAATCAACTAACATAATCAACTAAAATGCTAAAGAACATTAAACAAACATTACAGATTAATCCCAACATTACAGTCATCCATACAGAATCAACTAAAAGTCTAAAATGCTAAAAGACATTAAACAAACATTACAATCCCAACATTACAGTTATCCATACAGAATCAACTAAAATGTTTAAAAACATTAAACAAACATAACATATTAAACTCCACCTCACAATTCCATACACAATCAACTAAAATGCAACATTGTACAATAACAATTATTTTCCATCTGGCAGATCAATCTCCACCATCTCATCATCATCCGTATCCTCCACCTAATATAACAAATGCAAAGTAATTAGTTCAAATACAAGATATTAAGAAACTGAAAATAATAAAAATAATTTAGGAAAAATTAAAACTTACCGAACCACCTCTTTTTAGCCCATACATTGCTCTCACCCAATCAGCCCCACATAGTAATTTTTTCACTGTCTCAGGTGCTAGTGAAGCTCTATGGGGATCAATAACCCTTCCCCCAGCACTAAAAGTAGACTCTGAAGCCACAGTAGTAATGGGGATTGACAGGATATCTTTGGCCACTTTAGACAAAATACGGTACTTCAAGGTATTGGCTTTCCACCATTCCAATGCATTAAATTCCACACCCTTCTCAGGTATGAATACACCTTCTTCCAAGTATGTGTCCAAGTCTGATTTAATAGGTTGCTGCACTGAATCAGTAGTTCTAAGGAATGACTCAAACAAATCCCTACCACCTTCACTCTTTTCAGAAATTACACTTCTACTTGAAGCACCATGTGAAGAGCTTTTATGAACATCATGTTCCACAAGGTTTGCATTGTGCTCATTGACATACATAGCATAAATTTCTTTCATTTTACTTTCAACAAACTTAATATTTTCTTTAGCTTCATCATCTTTGTAGATTTTTGGAAAGCAAAATTTGATCAACATCATCTTACACCTTGGGTCTAGAATTGCACCAACTGACATCAACAAATTACACTCACCCCAATATTTATCAAACTTGATTCTCATTTTGCGTGCCATGGAACTAATGTATTCATTTTCATCATTAGATTTCTTCTGTAGGACCTCCTTCATCTGCCAAACTTCAGGAAGGAATAAGTTAACTGTCGGATAATCACTGCCAGAAACAATATTGGTTACCCGGTTGAATACCTCCAAGAGTTCACACACATATTCAACTTTAACCCAATCCTCATCTGAGGGCACCCAAGTAAACACATTATCATTATAACTATACAAAGGGAAAACTTCCCTAAACTCAAGTGCAGTTGCCAACATCATATAGGTACTATTCCAACGGGTAGGCACATCCAAAAACAGTTTTTTCTTAGACAATTGCAAATTCGATGCATGCTCAGCAAATTTCAATAACCTCGACTCAGATGCAACTAGGTATTTAATACCATCCCTAACACAATCAACAATTGGCTTAATTTCGGTCAACCCATCTTTAACCAACAAATTAGTTACATGTGCACAACATCTAACATGAAACAGCCTCCCTCCAACAACCAACAATTTCCTTTTGTTAAAAACATCTCGTAACCGCTTTATTGCTAAATCATTAACACTTGCATTGTCTACAGTGACTGAACAAATTTTATTATCAATACCCCAATCTCTAAAACATGTAAGCAGTGTCTCAGCAATTGCATGTCCATTGTGTGGAGGAGGAAGATGACAAAAATTCAACACACGCCTATTTTAACCCCAATTTGCATCTATAAAATGACATGTTACAACCATGTAAGAAGCATTTTGACATGAAGTCCACATGTCAGTTGTGATGTTAACTTTGTTAACCTTACTCAACAAAAACTTCAATTTTTTTTTCTCTTTCTCATAAGTGGCAAAACACAAAGCCTTAGCAGTAATCCGAGAAATCTTTCTCCAATGTGGTGTGCAAGCTTTCATAACCTTGTTATATAACACATGCTCCATTATCATAAAAGGGTACTCATGATAAAGAATCATGTGAGCAATAAGTTCTCTCACCTTAGTCTCATCAAAACGAAAATTTGCAACACTATCATTAGCATCAACCGTCAAAGTCTTCTGCTTCTTAGATCCTATGAAACTGAAACAACTTTTCAAATGCCTGTTCAATGTAGATGTAGTACTAGATTTTGTTTTTTTGAATTTAGCCTTACACCATTTGCATTGATTTTTTTTCACACCACCTTCATCTACTTCAACAAAATGATTCCAAACAAAAGAGGTCTTCTGCCTCTCCTTTCTCTTATGTGAATTCATTGAACTACCTTCTTCTGTATTTGAAATCCTAACCAATCCTGATGTAGCAGTATCAGGAGCCTCAACACTACAGGTGTCGTCATCTATATTAGCACCTAGGCTAATTTCGAACTCATCCTCATTCTCATACTCCTCAATTGTATTTTCATCAACAAGTTGCAACTCATTGACGTCAGCATCCGCCATGTTGCAAGTTAAACTTCAAACAAAAAATTTATATCAAACTTCCATAGAATATCATATAGGAAAATAAATATATGTGGAATATAAGTTATTGAATATTTGATAGAATATTGTGTCTATAAGCATGTGAAGTGAAGAAAAGTTTTGCTATTGAAACTGAAGTCCTATGGCATTGTCTCTGTTAATTATTTACCATACACACAACTAGTATTTTGATGATCAGGTCAAATGACTCATTTAGATGGCCCTGAAAAAATACAACTGCAAAAAGAAAATGAGCTACTTACAGTAAGAAGTGTGAAGGGGGTAATCTTCCGTTCCACCGATAAACACAGCAAAGAAATGTCTCACCAGCAAGATTACTGTAAACTGCAAATTAAATCAACAATTAATTAGCCTAACTTTAAAATGTGTCGGCAGGTTGTTCAAACTTCAAAGCATAGAAAAGCTAAAGAGTAATTAAGAGTAGCCTTTTAAACTAAAGAGTAATTAAGAGTAGCCTTTTAAACTTAAAATGTGTCAGCAAGATTAGTTATATAATTAAGAGTAGCTTTTAATTTAATTTTTATTTTTTTATAAGGTAAGTAGTCTTTAGTCTTCAATCATTTGATTATTAGGAAAGTTGCGTATAATATCTTCTTTAGGAATATATTCCTCCTATATAGTCCAAGTCTAGTTGCAAAAGTATAGAGAATTATGTTAATAGTAGTCTTTAGTCTTCAATCATTTGATTATTTTAGGATGTAATATTGTCTTTAGGAATAGTCTAAGTCTAGTTGCAAAATTAAGTATATTTTCTACAAGGATACTTTTACCCCTTTATCTGTGTTTTTCTGCAAAAACGACTCTTACAACAAAATCCATACTCTAAAAGGAAAGGGTATTACAATAACATTAATCCTATCCTCAACAGAAACATCAAACTACTGATTAAAAAAAAAAAAAAACCACACAAAACCAACCTCTAGCAAATAATATGAGAAATACAAGAGCATTGCCTTCAAAGCCAGTTATTTAATAAAAGGCCAACACCCCCACACCAATCAGCCCTTCATCCTTGTTCAATCTGCCTCGATCCTCATCTCCATATATATCAGGCAAATCACGTCGTCTCCGTAATAGAAATATAGATAAATAATCCAATAGAAATATAGGCAAATCACCCAAGTTCTCCCATCAACCAAAACAATGAATAAAACCAACAAGAACTAAAATACAAAACCCCCCCCAAAAAAAAAAATCACAGTAATTACCACCCGTGTAGCGAAACCCCAAACCACCGACCACCCAAGAAGAAACGGAAAAAGAAATAACCCAAAGAGAAAAGAAAAACCCATAAATCTTCTCACCTCCTCCGCCTCCGATCCGCGGCGTACTGCGAGTCTGCAAGAGTGAAACGACCTCCGAGAGCGGCGTGGATAGCGGGGTTGGCAGCGGCAAGTTCCTGGAAACCGGGCACGATCCGTTCAGCTTCAGCCAGGCGTCAAGGTGTGTGGTTGCTGCGGTGATGCCGTGATGGTGGTGGTTGTTGTTGAGGGCACTGGGTAGTGGTAGGAGCGGCAACAGAGATAGGAGGCGAGGAGGATGGTGGAGACAGTGAGAGGAGAGGCGGCCGCGAGACTCGAGAGAAGAGAACGTAGAGAATAGAGATCAGATTTAGGTTAAATTTGGGTTCTCTGATTTGCAACCGTTAGATTTGGAAAAATAATTAAATTTTAATTATTAACGGTTTGATTTGTTTTACCAAAAATGTATCCCATGTGGCTGTTTCTACTCTGATCTACTGTGCTTGTTTAATATGATCCATTGATCATATAAACGTTTTCAACATTTAATATTACTCGTCAGATTAGATCAAACAAGGCAAGCTTACGGTGTCTCTGTTACACCATATACATTTTTCTTAGTAAATGCTTGATAGTTGTCATCCATTAATATCATCCAACGGCTATTAGATCATCAAAACATTTTGGACGGCTACGATTACACTAATATAATTATATTCCATATATCAAATTCAAAATTCAAAATTTGGGAATTATGAATAAAAATTGTGTTATGTAGTATTATTTAGGGAAGTTTGTTATTTTAATTTCAATAATTACAATTTTAAAAATTGTGTTTTTTTAATCGCGTATTTTTTTTTCTTATTATTGTAGATTAATTATTTTTTAAATCACAATGTAAAACGCTTTATGTCACACACTTACACACACTAATCACTATTATCATATTACATATAGTATTATTTAGTTAATATGTTAAAATGTTAATGCTTAACACGGGTCAATTATATAATGTCAATATTAATATATATTATATTTTATATGTAAACATTTATATACTTTTTATGGGTATATGGTTGTATCATTATCTAATTTATATGGGTAATGGTTATGGGTCAATGTTAATTGTTATAACTTATATACTTATATTATATGTTCTTAACTTCTTATTATCACGATTCATGATATATGATTTAAATTTAAATTGTTAAGTTTTTATTTACCGTAAATTGTGATTATAATGTATAAATTATAAGAAACATATTAGTTACTTAATTATTAATCTTTTCTTTTTTTTTTGAAATAAATACATTCCAATTTCATTGATAATAATCATGAGTATAATGCTCTTACAGTCGTACATCGCAGGAGCACAAAGCCCTAAAAATGCAAATTATAGCCGAAGCTATAAGGATACAACATCACCTAAAACCTTCGCTAACCTATGACTAATTTTCAGTTAATTTTAGTCCACTCGAAGGTTTGGACTAAAATTCACATCCACGACCTAAAAGATCTGGATCAAAGTTCAGTTCACATCCAAGCAGGCAGATCAAGTGGTCAAGCCTAATTACAAAACAGAAGCAAGAAAACCGAAATACTCAAACTCTAAGTAATAAATTCATATGATCAAATGGTCGTACACTCATACTTAAATTTTATGATCATATTATCTCACAATTAATATTAATATTATCTTAGATCTAAGATCATGTGATACATCATATATGTTTTATAAGAATAAAGTATATAATTATAATGTATTGATTAAATAACACAATAACTTATGCAGATATACCATATGATTATATAATGATTAATGATTATGTGATATATACGATTCCAATTTCTAAAGTATAAACTATCTAATTATAATATTTGTATTAAATGACACAATAACTTGTGCGGTTGTACACTTGTACTATATAATTATATCATATGATAAAATGATTAATATATATATATATATATATATATGTGTGTGTGTGTGTGTGTTTTTTTATATTAATATATACATATATTATATATATAATATATATACACACAAATATATAAATAACAAAAAAAAAAACAAAGGTATATAATATATTTGTTATTATTAAGTAAATGAGTAATATTGATTATATATTGTTATTTATTACTTAATAAAAAATATACGAGCCGAGCTTAATAAGCGAGGCGAGCCTTATACGAGCCGAGCTCACGAGCTGCTCACGAGTTAGCCGAGTCGAGCCGAGCTTGTTTCGTTTAATATTCGAGCTAAGATTTGTGTTCACGAAGTGCTTCACTTAATATTCGAGTCGAGCACGAGCCGAGCCCGAGCTTGCTCGCGAGACGCTTCGCTCACTTAACAGCCCTAGTCATTTATTAATTGAGCGAGCTTGTTCGATAACGAGCCGGGTTGAATAGTATCGATCTCTATTTCGAGTCGGGTTTACCCGGGTGGGCATTGAGTGGGCTCATGAGCTGGCCGGCTCATTTGTAGCCCTAACTGTCACTGAACGTTCACATTGGTTCTAAGGTTGTAGGTGGAATGTTTGGTCAATATTCAATGGGTCAAACTTTGGTTAACGAACGTTCGTTGTAGTCCCCTGCCAAACGTTTGGCCAGAGAGTTAGGATTAGGTTTTTAGGGTTATTTTTCAAATGGGGTTTGATTAAGGGATAAAGCACTTATTTGAAGGTTTAAAAAGAGTTTAATAAGCTCAAATGAACCCACCTCGCCCCCCCCCCCGGGGGCCTTTTTTTTTTTAAAAAAAAAAAAAATCAATATTTGGTAATTTTGGGGCATCACACTTTGTCTTCTTTTTTTTTTTGTTTTTTTTTTTTTAAAGGAAAATCATTCTTATCTCATTAATAGAGGAATCAAGAGCATTAAAATTCTTACAATCACAGAACATAACGTTCTGAAAGATCCTAGCCGAAGCTAAAAGATTAAAGTCGTAGCTAAAAGATTACACATCAAAGACGCCAAACATCCACTAACCTATAACTAATCTTTAGTTGGAATAACAGATCTGCGCTACGCAGACACAAACTAATGCATAGGTAGCTCTTATTCCTCGACCTTGAGATCAAAAGGACCCCATGCTGACACACATCCTCCTGAACCCGAAAGCTAGGATATCGTTCCCATCCACAACCCTAGGGGTCTGGACCAAAATAACAAGTGAGGAGGTCAAGAAAGAGGACATGACCTTATTACAAGCAGCAAGAAAAACAAGAAAAATACGGGGAAAATCAAAGCAATACAATTGAAAATTTAAAAATAGGAGCACACTAGGCAGATAACAACAGTCGGAAGAAAAGTCGATCGTGTGCTTGCCGGAAACCGATGCGTAGATGGCGTTGGAAGCACATCGCGGTGGGGACGCGTGAAAAGACCCAGCAGAAGACAGTAAACGGCAAAGCTGCGCAGAGGAGATCGGCGGCGCACTCAAAAAAATTGGGGAGAAGTTTGAGTGAATCCCTCATGAGCGGCACCCACAAAGTGTGCCCAAACAAACACATTGCAAGAAAAAATAAACAAGCAAACAAAAAACAACAATAGGGAAAAGAAAGCGAAATTCAGAAACAAACACAAAAAAAAGAAAAGAAACACAGATCAGGGAAGAGAGGGGGGAAGGAAAATGGGGAAGGGAGGGGGGAACAGATCAAGGAAAGGGAGGAGAGTGTTAGGTGTGACTTGCCACCCATCACACGTGGGCCCCACTATTTCTCTACTCCTTTTGGGTTTAGGAGACTTTTGTCCAAGTTTGATTTGGAGTCCTTCTCCTATGTGTAATTGGACTCCTTGTTTGATTTATAGTAGGAGTCCTAGACCAACATGTAAAAGGAGAGTTAAAGCTTCTATATAAGGAACAAAGCACAAGGTGAATTTGTGTGTGCCAAAAACGTGAAGCACCAAAGGGAGGAGAAAAAAAGAGAGAATTTGAGAGAAGGAGATACAAGGGCAGCAAGGGTGTTTTCTTCTTGGTGGTTTTTGGAGGAGCCAAAAACAAGTGATTAGAAGAAAAAGGGTGCTGCAGAGTGAGAGAAGAAAATAGAGATCAGCCGCCATCTGTTCCAGCAAAAGAAGAGTTTGTACATCTGTCTTTTGTATTCTATTTTGGGAATAATCTTTCTTGTGTGATAGTGAGATTTGGGTGTATTGGGGCTTTGGGATCTGAGTGATTTTCTCTCTACTATTTTTGTACTCCATCTTTTGATAGTGGATTTTCTCCGGATTGTCTCCGCCAGTGGATGTAGGCTTGTTAAGCCGAACCACTTAAATCTTTGTGTCGTGTGTGATTTGATTGCCTAATCTTTGTTATTCCGCATTCTTCTTATTTTTTCGCATCTCACGGGTCTTGGGAAATAGGATTAATTTCCTAACAACTGGTATCAGAGCAGGTTCGAGTGGGAGCGATGGCAGGTGAAGAAGGAAAGATGGGAATCGAGAAATTCGACGGCAAAGATTTTGGATTTTGGAAGGTACAGATTGAAGATATTCTTTATGGGAAGGATCTTCATCAACCTCTTTTGGAAGAACAACCCGACGACATGGATGATAGCGAGTGGGCTCTTCTTGATCGTAAAGCCCTGGCAGTTATCAGGTTATCATTGTCAAAATCAGTTGCGCACAACGTTGTCAAGGAGAAGACCACAGCAGGTTTAATGGCGGCCTTGTCAAGCATGTATGAGAAGCCGTCGGCTAACAACAAGGTGCATCTGATGAAGAAATTGTTCAACCTAAAGATGGCGGAAGGAGCTTCGGTGGCACATCATCTTAATGAGTTCAACACCATCACAAATCAATTGTCCACGGTGGAAATTAATTTTGATGATGAGGTTCGCGCGTTGATCGTCTTAGCATCTTTGCCCAATAGCTGGGAAGCAGTGAGGATGGCTGTGAGTAACTCTGTAGGAAAGAGTAAACTAAGCTATGAAGACGTCAGGGATTTGATTCTCAGTGAAGAGGTTCGCAGAAAAGATGCGGGTGAAGCCTCTTGTTCTGGTGCTGCTTTAAACCTCGAGACTCGGGGCAGAGGACAAGACAGAAACTCTGGTCAAGGCAGATCAAATTCCAGAAAAGGGAGAAGCAAATCTAGATTCAGACAACAACCTGAGTGTTGGAACTGTGGCAAGATTGGCCACTACAAGAAGAATTGCAGGGAACTGCGGAAGGAGACTGAGAACGATTATGCAAACGTAGTGACAGAAGAAGTATATGATGCCC
>NC_081544.1:6785443-6794485 GCF_901000735.1 Corylus avellana | reverse complement strand
CTGCAAAATACGTTTCTATAATACTGTTGATGTGCATTTGGCAAACAGTTTTAAAAACTAAAACAAGTCATGAAAATGAAAAACACTAAAAAACTAAAATCTGGAAACAACTTAATACATGTGTAAATTTTTCAATGGTAATTGGTAAATGCAAAGAGCTATAGAGATATGGCAGTAACGCGTACGTCCTTATAAGCTTGGTAAGCATTGATCTTTCTTAGGAGTTAGGACTAGAGAAAGCATAAAATATTTTTTGTTGAAAATTATTTTTAAGAAAATTATTTTTCAAGAAAACATTTTCCTTTGAAAACATTTATTGGGGTTTGGTGTATAGTACTGAAAATTATATATATATATATATATATATATATATAGAAAATGATAAAACTCACTCTTCAACCATCTCCATAAATCCACAAATTCAATGGTTGATCCATTGAATTTGAAAAAATAAATGGTTAAAAGATAATTGCGTAACATTTCTCTTTTTATATTTTCTTTCAATCATATTAACCTATAAAAACCAATTTTTATTCACAACACACACACACACAATATATATATATATATAAGGAAATATTTTTACTTTTTTATTTTCCATTGTACCAAACGCCAAAACATTGAAACAAACGGACCCTTTTGTAGATATTTACATTCACTTAAAAATACAATCCTTCGGCCCTTACCAAAATTGAAGAAAATCTACTCATATAGGAGTATATAGCCGTATTAGTATACGAGGGGGCAGAAGAGGTGCAATAGAGTCAACTCAAGCTATATAAAAAGAAAGCAAACTAAAGCTACTATCTGAAATAGTACTGGCAAAATTCCAATCAGCTAACAGATTTGGTCTTTGAATTGCAGGGGTAACATCAAGAGCATCCCCTTCCAAGACAAGGGAATTTACTCGGCATCCCCTTCCAAGACAAGGGAATTTACTCCACAGGAGCTTGTTTGGATGGCCAGAAAGGCTGCTTGAGCTTCTCCATTAGCTTCATCATTGGTGAATAAACGCTTAGAAGCAGCCTTGGTAATGTTCCCATCCGATCGAGTCACTAATAACCATGGCAGCCACAGCAAAATCAGTTCTCATTGCCACATCAAAGTTGACTTTGATGCTACCAGGTAGAGGAGGGGACCAACGTGAAGGGGAAATAATATTTCCTAGCAATAATGTGATCCCTTGTAGTGGAAGAGATTTGTTGAATGAAATGAGATATCACAGGTTGGATAGCATTATGCACAAGCTAAATTCTTCGGATTTCTAAAATAATGGCAGCATGAAGTTGGAACTTTTGAGAGTAAATTCTTGGGATTCCTCAGCTAGCAGCTGGTGGGGTTTTGATGGCTTGATTGCAGAAAGCATTGATAATGAAAAGGCCACCTTGAGCTCCTGCATAGAGTTTTTTCAAACTACCACATAATTGGCAATTCTTCAAAACTCTTAATTGAGACAATATATCTCTCAAATTACCAAAAAATCGTCAATGTGTCTTCAAGGAGTAGCTCAATCGGTTGGAGACCACGCTTCATGAAGGAGAGGTCATTAGTTCGTATCCCCTGCCTCCCTTTTATGCGAACATGTAAAAAAAATTAATAATAATTATTTCATTTGAAAAAAAGTGGACGAATTCTTCTTCCCTCAAAATTGGAGCGTCAAAAACCAACTGCTTCTCTCATTTTTAGTGAGAGAAGCTCTTCCTTCCCTCTAAGTAGAGAAAACACTACCTCCTTGTAAGGTTTTCTACCAATGTCTGTGTAGTTTTCTGGGGAGGAGAGAACCTCCCATCTCCCTTTCGTTCTTCTCTAGTCGTAGTTCTTTTCATGTTTTCTTCCTTTTTTTGTTGCCCGCCAGCATAGTGTTTTTTCTCTATCTTCCGCTAACCACTGCCCACTGCCATGGGTTGCCCGCCTCCTTCCCCGTTTGGCCCCTCGCCGCTTGCCGTCCTCCACTCTACAGCCAAGATCTCCCTAGGTTCATAAATGGGTTTTCTTTAAAACTCGGGCCTACAATCGCCATTCCACTGTCATCACCGGACGCCCAGCTCCTCACCACCACCTTGCAATCCGTCATCAGCACTACATGCATCGACACGTGATCCCCAAGCCTCGGACAGTGGACTCCTCTGGCCACTCCTCCACCTTCAATACCGCCTTCACTGCTGGTTGATGGGTTTTGTGTTGCATTTCTACTTGTTGTTTTTATTTTCCATTTTTTCTTTTTTCCATTGTTTTCATGTACTTCTTGTTGTTTTGTTTGGGTTTTGTGGGTTTTTGTCTCCCTCTGTATTTAGGGTTTAAATTTTGTAGTAGATACTAGTGTTTATGAAGAACATACTCCCTTCTCTTCGGTTCCAAATTCAGATCTTACTCTTTCCTGATATGACTTCCTTCGGGTGGTCAATGTTGTTCTGAGTTGGGGTATAGATGGGTTTGGATCTCATGGGGTTCTTACACCTCCAATTAGGGTCTGCAAACCTCTCGAGGTTCGTACTCTTCGTTTACTCCTTTCGCTTTTTAAACCGCTTTATACAGTCCCTTGGAGTGGACCGGACCATTTATTTGGCCCATTTTCTACTTTGGTTTATTTACTTGCACCGTTAATTTTTGTGTTTGAGTCTGTTGTAGGGGAGCCTACCTCCTTTTGGTATTTTGATCTATCACTTGTACCCCTATCCCAATTTAATTAAAAAATAAAAAATAAATTGGAGTGTCAAACCAATTTAAACCTATTGCAGAGAGTAGTTTCTTGACTTGAAGAAATACGCTAGTCAACGCCAGCAAACTAAATTAAATAAATAAAATGTCTATTGGTTAATGTAGAAATAAACAATGAATAAAAAAAGGAAAAAAGGGTCCGTTTAAGCACGGGACAATTGTGAGACCCCATGTGCTATAGACTTTAGGATTACTCATATAAACAAAGACTCTAATAAAATAAACTTATCATTGGCACGCTACAATTTGATTAGAAAAAAAAATAATAATAATAAAATAAATAAATAAAAATTGGAGCGTCAAACCAATTTAAAACTATTACAGAGACCCGGTCAACGCCAGCAAACTAAATTAAATAAATAAAATGCATTTGTGTGACCCATGTGCTATAGACTTTAGTTCTCATAGGTAGCTCAATCGGGTGGGGACTATGCCTTATAAAGTAGAAGTCACTAGTTCAAATATCTTTTTCCCTCTTATGTAGACATGTCAAAAAAAAAAAAAAAAATGCTATAAACTTTAGGATAATAAAATAAACTTATCATTAGCACGCTACAATTTGATTAGAAAAAAAATAAAAAAATAAAAACCAAATTAAAACTCTAATAAAATAAACTTATCATTATTGGAAACGCAAATCAAGTCAAAATGGCAAGATTTTTTAAGATTAACAGTTAAAATATTGATTCATTAATGATCATTTCCACAAACGAATATTCAACATGGTATTAAAGTAAATATCATATTTATTAATTATCTATATTTCTAATTTTTATATATAATTGGCAAGTGCTTGTCAGTTTTTAAAGAGACATTTGTTACTTATCTCAATTTTAAAATTTTCTTTTGAAGGCTTTTGCTATTATAAGCAGTATATGATATTATGATGTTCAATCCATCACAAGATTGAGACAGTTAGATTGTGTATGCATGTATCTTATGAAATTCATATTTAAGGTAGAAAACACATCACATGTATATCATTTACACTCTAAAACATATTGAGCATTGGTTAACTAAAGAAGTGATAATGTAAGAGGAAAATTGAACACCTAATCAAATAATCAGAATGCCAAATTAAATGTATCTCTAACCACTTTAGCATGTATGCAAAAGCCATGCAGATTGAGAAGCTGCAGAGGATCGAATGAGGAGAACATAGACGAATTGGAGTAATTGTTGCTTGAATTTTGATTTCGTCCTCCATCATAGTTAATCATTTTTATTGCTTCACACATTTTATTCATTTTTTTTTTAATTAAAAAATAAAGCAAAAGTTGGCCCAAAGTTGAGCAAATTTTAAAATAGTCGGGTCCCTATCATCCCTATATATACACTACAAAAATTATGGTCATTAGCGGCGACTCCAAGTTGCCGCTAATGAGGAAAAACTTGCCGCTATTCACAAATACCGGCGACTCGCGGCCGCTATTTGGTGGTTGGTAGTAAGTGGACGGTGAAGCTAAATACCGGCGACTTTCAACGTTGCCGCTATTTGTATGTCATTAGCGGCGACATAGAGTTGCCGCTAATACATTTTTTTTTGCCGGAAAAAATGGTTCAAAATGGTTCTAAGGTTGCCGCTATTGCATATCATTAGCGGCAACCTTAAAGTTGCCGCTATTTGTATGTCATTAGCGGCGACATAAACTCGCCGCTAATGATATAAGAAAATTAAAAAAATTAAAATAAAAAAAGTCAATAGCGGCAACTTGGAGTTGCCGCTATTGCTCTATCATTAGCGGCAACCCGTAGTTGCCGCTATTTATCCAGTATTACCGGCGACTATAGTAAGAAAATTAAAAAAAAAATGGAAAAGGTCAATAGCGGCAACTTACAGTTGCCGCTATTCCTCTATCATTAGCGGCAACTTTCAGTTGCCGCTATTTGTCTGTAATTAGCGGCAACTTAGGAGTTGCCGCTAATGAATTAAAAAATAGAAACTCAATAGCGGCAACCTAAGGGTCGCCACTATTGGAAAAAAAAAAAAAAAGAAAAAAAAAAAGCACATATATATATATATATGCAAACACTACACACTTGAACCAAGAAAGAAAAAACTCCAGAATAACATTATTCAAAAGCAAGAATACAAGAAAAATACATTACTTAAAAAGAGTCATGTTCAAACAGCTATATACCTCCTCATGGAGTAGAAGAGTGCAACTTTCTATTTAATCTTAGTCAATCAGCAATCAAGATTCAGTCAATTTTAAGCAACATAGAAGCATGAAAGGAGGAGGTAATAAAAGTATTTGTAACTTCAATACAAATTATACAATCTTATCAGTGTGACTAATCAAATTAGGATTTACCAAATTAGGACAGATGTGACTAATCAAATATAGAATATATTATCTAGCAAGAGTATATGAAGTAAGCATTCATCAAGTTAGCAGCCTTACTTGAGCTTCAAGGATTGTCAATAGAGTCTTCGTTCTTTACAAAAGCCCAAGTTCTATGTGTTTTCTCTTCACAGAATCGTAGAACTCTTCCACCAAAAAGGCTCGAACAATCCTACAAAACAGTTGGGACAGATGCTCATTCACCCAAGCACACACAAGAGAAAGAGAGATGGATAAACTGTAAATCCTTGTGCCTATGAAAAACAAACCTAGAAGAAAAGAAGATACGGAAACACAGCCAATAAACAAAACAAAAAGAAAAAGAAAAGCAAACATATGAAAAATGAGTTTCACTGAAGCAATCTCTTGTATTATTTGAACATGGACAGAAACACACACAAAAAAAGAAGAAAGAAAATCGATATGGGTAGCTTCCAAATCAAAACATTATACTTTCAATTTATAGGCAAAATAATGCTTCAATGAAGATCTTAAAAACCCGTAAAGCTATTTAAGATGGGTGTGAGTATTTCAAGAATTGTGCAGGTTTCTTTACAGAGTAGAGCTGCTTTGACTATTGGGAAGGAAGTAATTTAAAACACTCTTCTTTTTCACTCCCTCTTCATTTACTGCGGATGGTAGACTGTTGAAGGCATTGAAGAACTCCTCAATTGTTGAATTTCCAATCAACCATTCCTTCCTTTTTTGCTAATCTGCAGTTTCAACAGTTCTTTAAATATCATAATTTAAGGAATTGGAAACCACAAATCATAAAAATACTATATGCCCAAACGATCCAATAACACAGGAGATAAAAACATTACTTTGGAAACCTATCTCTTAGAGCATGCAACTCTTACACAACTGCCAGATCAATAAATCACAACACTGACTAAAGCTCCAATCTGAAATGAGCACACCAACTTGATATCCTAACAAGCTGCATTAAGGTACAAAGAAGAACAGTTCCATTGAATACCAAAGATGAGCGAAACTATGCTAGATGCCAAAGAGCTGCAAAAGGCCATCGCTCACCACGTTCTATACAATAAAAGAAACAAAGAGCGGATCATGTTTATAAGACAGCATATGGTGAAACCTCTCAGCAACCATGAAATGAGAATGTGAAACTCCATTGTTTAATAGATAGAGAACCGCTCATTTAATTCTGCAGGCTTTCCAGACCAAATAAGAGAAAAAGATGAGGATTCACAAAGTCAATTGCTCGAACATCAGAAAGCCCAAATCACATCCCTCATCATCAGAGCATATAGAGTCAGATGTTACTTGGAGCTTAAATATCTGTATAGAACATTGAAGGCATTAACTTGCATCAACTCACTCACTCTCTTCACCATGGAATTTGATCAGGCAACAATCTCCAACTATGCAGAGATTAAAACAAATCTAGAAACAGAGGTTAATTCCATGCAAACCTCAAAATGCTTAACTTGCGTCGTCAATCAAGAGGATAAAACAAAACCCTGTTCTTTCACTGCCCAAAGATGATTATCCACAGAAATCAGGGGCTAAGTTCTAGTTGTTCAGCACCAGCAGAATTAAGAAAACCCAAATCAAAATTCATCTAGACATAACAACATCAAATTCTTTAAATATCAGAATTGCAGCAACTGCAAACCACAAATCACAAAACTGCTACATGCCCGAACCGTCCAAGAACATAGAAGACGTCCACAACTCTTAACCCTAAACCTAAGCTCCATTCTGCCTTTTGCGTGAGAAGTTGCTTGCAACACGAAAACAATTTAAAAATTTTAAGACAAAAGAAGGAGTTGGAAAAGTACGAGTTCTTGATATGGGCTTACAGATTGTCCCATTCTACAGTTCTTGAAAATGTAGGATACAGTTCAACTGGAACACTCTTCTGGATAAATATAGTAGTATATTGCATTGGTGTCTATTTTTTTCTTTTAGCATTAAATACAGCAGGTATATGCTTCTAAGTAATTTGTCATGCAATTATCTGTAATGATTAAAATATATTTCCTTGACATATTGTAACATTTTTTACTTTTTCCTTGATGAAGTTTCTTGTCTTTGAGCACAATTAATGCAATAAGTAGCCATGGAATTTGAATGAGCAAAACTAGCACCTATGTTGATCCAACTTTTAGGGGAAAAAATACATCTTCATTCTTTGCTTATTCTATTAAAGACACATCAGATTTGTCCAAAAGAGTCATTCTTCTATTTTCAACTTATAAAAATACATTAGAAATGAAAAGGCTTTTTGTCTCATTACGCTTCTAGTAAACATATGTCTAGTTTGAACTTACCATTCAACTCACTAAACATATGCTCTGGTGCTGAATAGGCAAAAGTGAGCTCAATCATACAATTCTTTACTCAAAGGCTTGGTAGTGATTACTCTTACATTCTACAAAGATGCCCTACACATTTATTACCCTGCCTAGAGTAAGAATGATTTGTTGAGTTTTGGTATAATATAACGAGAATCCTCTGCTTTCATGTGACACCCTGTTTTGTTTCTCTGATTGAACAACTGCTCCCCATTATTATGTGGTAGCAAGCATTAGTCCATCAAGTGCAATTGGTTAGGGGTTGGAAGCAGCTTCAACTTTAATCATCCAATGCGTAATACCATCAATCTTACCATACAACATTCTGCCGGTAAGTTGTTGACCCAAATTTTCCATTGAGGTAATTCCACTGCCAGAGAATCTTGATGGCTTAGAGTAAGGTGATCTATATTGATTTTAATTTAAACAGAAAAAGGGTGGGTGGACAGTTGCATTGTAGGACTCAAAGCAGCCTATTCTTGCAGCTACCCCTGATTTGCTACCAGAAAAAGTGCCAGCGTTGCCAAAGATATTGCTGGACTTAACACATAGCATCTTGAAAGAACCCAAGACGCAATAGAGCAGCTGAGGAACAAAAGCATCTCATACGCAATAGACGCAATAGACGCAATAGACGAATATGAAAAGCATCTCATTGAATTCAAATTAGCGACTAATACAAAACAATCACTTGAGAAAAGAGGCAAAAATAAAGAAACACCTTGAAGATCACCAATAATCATTAAGAAAAAAACAAACAAGGAAACCCCATATGAGGTAATTCAAAATTAGCCGAAAGATAAAATACCCATATAAAAAGACATCATTTCACCTTCAAAGCCAATGTTCACAGAAAAGAAAACAACATATGCAAGCTCAACTCAAAATTACAGGGGACAAAAACAAAGACCCAGATCCATAAACAGCCCCAAAACACGAAAATACACAAAGACCCACGTACATACCAGGAGGATGTGCGTATGTGGGTCGGATCTGATTCGATTCGATCTAGGTCCGTCTATCTTCTCCTTCTCCTTCTTCTTCTTCCTCTTCCTGTCTTGTTGATTTCGCTGTTTCTCGGAGTGAGATCGAGAGAGAGAGTGAGAGTGAGAGAGAGAGTGATTTTGGAACTTTGAGTCAGAAAACAAAACAAAAAAATTGTATGAAAATTTCAAAAAATTTCAGAAAATTAGCGCCAATTTCAGAGATAGCGCTAATTTTATTTGGTACAATCAATAGCGGCGACTACACTCGCCGCTAATTATCTCAAATAGCGGCGATCCAATATGTTGCCGCTATTTGAGGTATTTTTTTTTTATAAAAAAATTATACTTACAATTTTTTAATTTTTTTTAATTTATTATTATTATTATTTTTTTTAATTTTTCTCTTGTAATATGTTCTTATTATTATACTATTAACTAAAAATTTTCGTTTAATAAATTTTTATGATAAAAATAATTAAGTTGATATTTATCTTATAATTAATTATAAAATAATACAAAATCCAAAGATAATATAAGATCAATATAACTAAGGCACTAAGATAATATAAAAAGCTTACAAACCTTCAATTATATCCAGTTTGATCTATCAATTGATCATATCACGATCAATCGAACTAATTCACTAGGATCGATCGGATGTTTGATCGAACA
>NC_081544.1:6764296-6785343 GCF_901000735.1 Corylus avellana | reverse complement strand
TAATTCTGTTGTGGTTCAACTCCCACCCTAAGTGGAGTATTATATTGTTTATCTTGTTCTGACTGGGACCCACTAGGGGTATAACAACATATTATCTTGTTTATGTGTTTATATTGTGGTAGAACTCCAGCCATAAGTGGAGATTTGTAACGTATATTATCTTTATAATGTATTAAATATTAGTTGTGTTTCTATTATCTGCTTGGGACCTATCACAGACCCAACCTCCTTTCCAATTGTTCCAATACTCATGGCTTTTTACATCTTCAAAATCAAAGCTTTCCCATTTCCAAAGCCCCTGTTCCTCTTTTATCTCTAAATCATCACTAGTTTCTTCTCTGTACCAAGCCCATTTACAAGTGCTTTAAACTTCAGTTTCCCCAATTTCACTTCTGATGACTCCCGTATAAGATATCACGGAGCTTTTGCTGAAAACCAAGTCATCCAACTCACCGGCAACTCATTTACGGTCAGTTCAGAGCTTCATGGTCAGGCCACGTATTTCAATCCCATGCACCTGTGGGACAAGGCATCCGGAAACCTCACAGATTTCACTACCCACTTTATCTTTGCCATTGATTCTCAAAACAAAACTAATTATGGAGACGGGCTTGCCTTCATCCTAGCTCCTACTGGTTCAACAATTCCTATTATAATGTCAAAGAAGGTGCCACTATGGGTCTTGCTAAGGATGACCAGGTACTAAACTCGACGGACAATCCTTTTTTTGCAGTGGAGTTTGATATCTATCCGAACGAACCATGGGATCCACGAGGCGAACATGTAGGTATAGATATAAACTCCATGAAATTTGTTGCTAATGTGCATGGCGGGGGGGTAATTATTCTACTCTTGAAGGGAGAATTAATGAAGCTCGGATTAGTTATGATTCTACTTCTCATAATTTGAGTGTTCTCTTCGCTGGTCTCATAAACAATGCAATTGTTTGGCAATCCCTTTATTATATTGTTGATTTCAGAGATCACTTACCTTAATGGGTAACTTTTGGATTCTCAGCCGCAACAGGAAATACTTCTGCAATGCATACCATTCACACATGGGATTTTAGTTCAACTTTGGTAGATACTGTAGCCGAACCAACACCAACAGTGGCAGGCAATATGAGTCGGAATCCGGCCCCTAACCGAAACAAAAGCAAGAGGTTAGGATTAGCCGTGGGGTTGGGTGGTGGTGGATCTTTTTTGCTTGGTGGGTTTGCTTTAATTCTATTTTGCTTTTGGAAGAGGAATAGGAGGGACACAGAAGAGGATCTCGCCTTTGATAGGTGCATGGATGAAGAATTTCAAAGGGAAACAGGACCCAACAAGTTTTCATTTTATGAATTGGCTCGTGCCACCAATAATTTTAGTGATGAAGAAAAGCTAGGCCAGGGAGGATTTGGTGGAGTTTACAGAGGATTTTTAAGGGACTCAAATTCCTACGTTGCTAGCAAGAGGGTATCAAAAGGGTCTAAACAGGGGATTAAGGAGTATGCTTCAGAAGTAAAAATTATTAGTCAACTGAGACATAAAAATTTGGTGCAACTCATTGGTTGGTGCCATGAAAGAGGAGAACTCTTACTTGTCTATGAGTTCATGCCCAATGGAAGCTTAGATTCACATCTTTTTACTGAAGAAAGCTTATTGTTATGGGCAATAACGTACAAAGTTGCTCAAGGATTGGCGTCGACATTGTTATACTTGCACGAGGAATGGGAACAATGTGTGGTGCATAGGGATATAAATGTTAAGCAAGATTCTATGTGTAATGCAACAGATATTCAAACACATCAATCACAACAAAGTAGAGATAATATTGGGAATTCAAATGTATAGATTAGATTTTATATGTATTTTGAATTTTGTATATTTGAATTTTGTATTTAAGTTTTCTAGATAGAACTAACTCCATGTATTAAGGAGTTCAGTTTTGATTGTATTCTATTTATACTCACGTACATACTCAGTAAAGGTCACTCAATATTTTACTGATTTATTGAAGTTTTATATGGTATCAGAGCTTTTTTTTTGCTCACGCTATTGGAATTCGATCCTTCTTTTGTTTTAATGGCCTCTACCTATAACTTTCCCAATGTTTCTAATTTGGTGACAGCCAAACTTTCTGAGACCACCCATCTCTCTTGGCTTTCCCAGTTTCTTCCTGCTCTTCGCAGTGTTAATTTATTAGGCATTGTCGATGGGTATGAAACTTGTCCTACTAAATTTCTCACTGATGCTACTGGGGCTGCTACTACAGAAGTGAACCCAGCTTTCACGCTGTGGAACACAAAAGATCAATTCTTGCTAAGTTGGATTAATTCCACTCTTAGTAATGTTATTCTATCAACTGTTTATGGTATGAATACCTCACGTCAGGTATGGGATTTTCTGGCTAATCATTTTGCCTCCAAATCTCCTTCACGGATTGCTGTTCTTAAGCGGCATCTACAGAGCATGCAGCAAGGTTCTCAGTCTTGCTTAGAGTATCTTCAAACAGCAAAATCTTTTGCTGATCAACTGGCAGTTATTGGTAAGCCAGTGGCGGATGTTGATCTTATTTACTTTGTTATTGGTGGTCTTCACTCCTCATTTGCTCCATTCATTTCATCATTCTCGTTTGCTACACGAGATCGTGCTCTATCCTTTGACGACTTTCAGTCAGAATTGTTAAATTTTGAGAGTAGCATTGCTGCACATCAACCTTCTGTTCAACCAGATTCTAACGCCTTTGCGTTATACTCTGCCAAGCCACATTCAGCTGGTCCATATTGCAAGCAGAAATTCTCTCCTCATCACAAGTTTCCCAATCATGGGTCCAACCGACAACACTCACCTGCTCCTCGCTATGGCTCGTCACAGAAGTCTACTCGAACTCCGGCTGCAGTTCCTCATTTTCAATCTGACAAACCAGCTTGCCAGATCTGTGGAAAATTCAGTCACAATGCTCTTGACTGCTTTCACAGAATGGATTACTCCTATCAAGGGAGGCATCCTCCCTCTCAGTTGTCGGCTATGGTTGCTAACACACACGTGGATCCTGATGATCATACATGGATTGCTGATTCTGGTGCTAATAATCATATTACTACAGAATTAGAGAACTTGTCTCTCCAACAGCCATACCTTGGATCAGAAAATGTTTCAGTTGGCAATGGCTCAGGTTTACAGATTGCTCATATTGGTTCTTCCTCATTTACTACTTCATCTAATTCTTTTCATTTAAAAGATATCTTGCATTGTCCTTCTGCTTCCACTAATTTGTTATCCATTCAAAAATTCTGTGCTGATAATGATTGCTTTTTTATTCTTACCGATGCCTATTTTCTTGTGAAGGACAAAAAGACAAGAACAATTCTACTGCAAGGTCCAAGTGAGGATGGATTATATCCGATTCATCTTAACCACTTCCCCACCAATAAACGTCGAGCTCATGTTGCATTGTGGGAGTTCGTACCTCGTCTTCTGTTTGGCACTTTCGTCTTGGTCATCCTTCCGCTCAAGTTGTGTCTAGTTTAATTCGGTCTTGCAATCTTCCAATAACAGGAACCATAAAAAGCAGCAGTGTGTGTGAATCGTGTCAGCTTGCTAAATGCAAACAACTTCCATTTTCAGAATCTTTGCGAGTGTCTTCTTCTCCTCTAGAGCTTATACACTCGGATGTTTGGACTTCCCCGGTGTTGTCAATCGGAGGCTGCAAATTTTATGTTCTTTTTATAGATGATTTCTCTAGGTTTACTTGGTTGTTTCCTATTAAGCAAAAATCTGATGTTTTTCCTTGTTTCGTTAAATTCAAATGTTTAGTTGAGAATTCTTTTTCTTGTAAGATTAAGCAATTTCAAAGTGACGGGGGTGGTGAATTTCATTCTATTCAATTTAAGAAATTTCTTGATGAAAATGGCATTTTACATCGTATCTCTTGTCCCCATACGTCTCAACAAAATGGTTTGGCTGAACGCAAACATAGACATATAATTGAAATGTGTCTTTCTTTACTTGCCCACTCAAGATTATCAACTAAATATTGGGTAGATGCTGTCTTGACCGCAGTTTTTCTCATTAATAGATTGCCTTCTCGTGTCCTGCAAAATCTTTCTCCTTATCGCAAGCTTTATAAAGTAAATCCGGATTATTCCTTGCTTCGTGTTTTTGGGAGTGCTTGCTACCCATTATTACGTCCATATAATGCTCATAAGTTAGCCTTTCGTAGTAAACGTTGTATTTTCTTGGGTTATTCTTCTAATCATAAGGGATATCGGTGTTTGGATCCTCTCACCAATCGAGTGTACATTTCTCGGAATGTTGTTTTTGATGAATCTTCTTTTCCAGCAAAATCTGCTCCTCCTTTGGACCCTGCTGCTACGGATTGTTCATCTTTTTCGTCTCCTCATGAAAACGGCACTGTAAGTAATTCTCAACCATTTAATTTTTCTGTTCCTATTTCACCTAATGTTTTACCATCTTCTAGTTCTGGTCCTTTGGTTATTACTAAGCCCATAACTGAACCCACACATCCTAATAGTCAACCTCCTATTTCCTCCACAATGGCTACTGAACCCAATATCATATCCCCATTGTTTGTACCTGCTGGTGTGCCCTCTCCTCCAATTTTCTTAGATCCTAATCCTAGTTCCAATGACACTGATTCTCATGGTACAATTGTGGCTTCTCCTTCCTTGCCCACTCACCCAATGCAAACCAGGTCTCGTACAGGTTGCCTACGTCTTAAAACTTATCCTGGTTTTCAATTATTTTATTCCACAAGACATCCCTTAAAAGCCTTTAATGCAGTGGTCTTACCACCTGAGCCTACTTGCTATTCTAAAGCTGTTTCTGATCCTAATTGGAGGGCTGCCATGGGAGCTGAATTTGACGCTCTACTAGCTAATGGGACTTGGTCACTTTGTCCTCGTCCATCGCATAAAAATGTTATTCGTAACAAATGGGTTTTCAAGTTAAAACAAAAACCTGATGGAACTATTGATCGTTATAAAGCTCGGCTAGTTGCGAAGGGCTTTGAACAATTGGATGGACTGGATTACAATGAAACGTTTAGCCCGGTAATTAAACCGGCTACTATTCGGCTACTTCTTGCTCTTGCAGTGATGTTTAATTGGCCTATTCGCCAACTTGACGTGTCTAATGCATTCTTGCATGGCTTTCTTGATGAGGAGGTATTTATGGAACAACCTAGGGGGTTTGTTGATTCATCTCATCCTACATTTGTGTGTCGACTTTGAAAAGCGCTTTATGGGCTTAAACAAGCACCACGTGCTTGGTATACAAGGCTTTCTCAATCCTTGCTAGATCTTGGCTTTGCAAGCTCCTTGGTAGATTCGTCACTCTTTACCTATCACCACAAATCTGTTCATATTTTTATATTGATCTACGTGGATGATATTATTGTGACAGGTACTCATGTAACAGCTATTTCAGATCTAATCTAAAAACTCCAACAAGAGTTTGCTTTAAAAGATCTTGGTCCTCTCTCATATTTCTTGGGAATTCAAGTTTCCCGTGATTCTGATGGACTTCATTTGCATCAATCTAAATATATTATGGATTTGCTGCATAATCCCACATGATTGGTGCCAAGCCGTGCAATACTCCTTGTTCCTCTAGTTAGGGGTGCAAAGACGGTTACGGTTAGCGGTTATTGGCAATAACCGTTAACCGTAACCGCCTTAGCGGCTAGTAGATTTTACTAACCGCAACCGCTAACCGCCTAGCAGTTAGCGAAATAGATAACCGCCCGCTAACCGCTTTTTTAAAATTGGGCTTTTTTTTTTTGGGCTTTTTGGGCTTATTTTTTTGGGCTTTTTTTTACCCTCATTTTTTTTTTCTTGTATTTTTAATATCTTCTTGGGCCCAATTGCTATAAAAAGAGCCTATATTGAAAAATCAAATATATTTGACCCAAAATTCACATTTACTTGTACTATAAAAAATTTTCCTTAAATATTAAATCATAACCGGTTAATTATTTAAATTCTTATCATATTTACTTATAATCTTTTTTCTTTGAATTGAACTTAATATCTAATGGTAAATGGTAATGTTCAAACTCCTAAATCCTAAATTCCTAAAGTATCTAATAATGCTTTAATTAAATTGTAGACTTGTAGTTATAAGTAATATATTGTTTAATTCAATTGAATCAATGTGATTATCATTGTACATGAATCATATGATTAACTTGTAGACTTATGACTTATGAGTTATGTCATATTATATATGTATTATTTATTATTATATAATCATATGATTTAATGATCAAGTCATCATGTGATATAATCGTATCAATTATAGTGATAATATATAAATTACTAAAATTATAATAATAATACATTAATACTTAAATTGTGTTTATAAGTAACACATTGATCATTGTTTAATCCAATGTCAATTACTTAATTTGATATTATACGAATCATATCATCATTGTACATTAATAATATGATTCACTTGAAGTCTTGAATAAAGTATTTGAATTGTCATTGAATCATATGATTAAGTATTGATATTATATATTTATATTATTCATATACATATGTAGACTTATATAGACTTATAACATATATAACATACATTGGAAATAAGTCTCTAGATATTTAATTGTTGTATTAGTATGAATTGGTATACTTATGAGTTATGTCATATTATATATGTATAATTTGTTATTATATAATCAAATGATTTAATGATTAATCTCATATGATATAATCATATAAATTATAGTGATAATATATTAATACTCAAATTGTGATTTAATTATTTTTTCTAAAAAAATTGTGATTTAATGATCAAGTGATTATATGATATAATCATATAAATTATAGTGATAATATATTAATACTCAAATTGTGATTTAATTATTTTTTTAAAAAAATTGTGATTTAATGATGAAGTGATTATGTTATATGTATAAATATTTTTATAATTATAATTATAAAAATATATTATATAAAAAGGCGGTTAGCGGTTACGGTTAGTAGACCCAATAACCGCTAACCGCTAGGCGGTTATAACGGTTAGGCAGTTAGCGGTTAATGCGGTTAAACGGTTAAGCGGTTAGGCGGTTGGCGGTTATAGCGGTTAGCGGACGGTTTTTAACCGCCCGCCTTTGCACCCCTACCTCTAGTTCCAAATTGTCAATATTTGATGGTTCTCCATTAGTCGATCCTACAGAATATCGCAGCATTGTTGGTGGGTTGCAATATTGCACGCTTACTCGGCCGGATATTTCCTTTTCGGTAAATCAGTTATGTCAATTTATGCATTCTCCTACAGATAAGCATTGGACAGCAGCAAAGCGAGTACTTCGGTATCTTAAAGCCACTATTGATCATGGTCTTCATTATTCCAAATCTTCTCTTCAACTCAATGCATTTTGTGACTCGGATTGGGCTGGTTCTCCGGATGATCGGCGATCTACAAGCGGTTTTGCGGTATTTCTTGGGTCTAGTTTAATATCATGGAGTGCTAAGAAACAACATGTTGTTGCTCGTTCCTCAACCGAAGCTGAATATCGATCTTTGGCCATTGTTACTACTGAGCTTTATTGGTTGCGGATGTTATTTAAGGATTTACATATTCCTTTGCCATCTCCGCCTATTATTTGGTGTGATAATATTGGGGCTTTAGCTTTGGCTTCAAATCCAGTTTACCATGCTCGGACCAAGCATATTGAAGTAGATTATCACTTTACTCGTGAGAAGGTCTTGAATAAAGATGTTGTTCCCAAATATATCTCTACAGTTGATCAAGTTGCGGATGTGTTCACAAAGGGACTTTCTGCTATCCGTTTCTCACAACTGTGCACCAAACTTCATGTTCATCCTCTTCCCCTTCGTTTGAGGGGGGCTGTTAAGCAAGATTCTATGTCTAATGCAACAGATATTCAAACACATCAATCACAACAAAGCAGAGATAATATTGGGAATTCAAATGTATAGATTAGATTTTATATGTATTTTGAATTTTGTATATTTGAATTTTGTATTTAAGTTTTCTAGATAGAACTAACTCCATGTATTAAGGAGTTCAGTTTTGATTGTATTCTATTTATACTCACGTACATACTCAGTAAAGGTCACTCAATCTTTTACTGATTTATTGAAGTTTTATAATAAAATCAAGCAACGTTATGCTTGATTCAAACTTTAATACTAAACTTGGAGATTTTGGGCTAGCTAGGCTTGTGGACCATGTGAAAGGGTCACAAACCACTGTATTGGTAGGCACTATGGGCTACATGGATCCTGAATGTGTCACAACCGGTAAGGCCAGCAAAGAGTCAGATGTATATAGTTTCAGAATTGTTGCTTTGGAGATTTGTTGTGGAAGAAAACCAATCAAGCCCGATGCCCCTGAAGATCAAGTAGTCATTGTGGAGTGGGTTTGGGAGCTCTATGGAATAGGAAAAGTACTTGAAGCAGTTGACCCAAGGCTGAGTGGAGATTTTGATGAGCAGCAAATGGAGCGCTTGATGATTGTTGGGCTTTGGTGCGCTCACCCTGATCGAAACCTTAGGCCATCAATTAGGCAAACAATTCATGTTCTAAATTTTGAGGCTCCATTGCCTATTCTCCCATCTAATATGCCGGGGACAACACCTCTTGCCCAGGTAGTGAACAGACATTCAATGCCACTTTCCATGTCTAGTATTGTTACTGATTATGAGGAAGGACAAAATCCATTTTCAAGTGATAGTTACACCAATTCCTCACTATCTGCTTCATACGTTGTGGCTCCTCCATCTGCATCGCTTTTGCATACGTGCTAAATTGGTCAAAGGTACACTTAATTTGGGATTTTTATTGTTTTATTAGGTGTTCATTTTTTACCCTACATTATCACTTCTTTGTGTTTCTTTTTACATTTCAGTTTAACCAATGCTCAAAATGTTTTAGGCATAGATGATATGCATGTGTATGTGCTTCCTACCTTAAATATGAATTTCGTACAGTACATGTATAAACAACCCAATACTCCCAAATTGTGAACTTGTGATGAATTGAACATCATAATCATAATAACATCATATATTTTATTAGATCAAAGCAAAAGCTTTCAATATAATAATTTAGAATTGTGACAAGTGATAATCTAAAAAACTAACAAGTGCCTATTTAAATTTTGACAAATGTTGTTTCAAATGCCCTAAAATTATGACAAATAAAAATACCTTTATTTTAATACCATGTTAAGTTATTTAGGACCTTTAAAGCCCAAAACTGATGATTAAATCGTCGATGTTACAAAATTTGGCCAATTTTTAATTTGCTTGTTTGCGTTGCCAACAAGTAGACATCCAATGTATCCCAAAAATGTAATTATTTAATGATAAATTATTAATTATTACCATCTCACAAATTGACATACATATATATTGATAATCATAGCACTGCTATCTCATTGAATTAAGTCAAAAAATGCAGAGCAGATTGCTCTGGACCAAGAATCTCACAAATACATTCTGGAGGTTCATTTTGCCGGACCCTATCCATACTACTCTTCGTAGCTAGACGGGTTAGTACATGAGCCGCATTGTTGATCTCCCTACGAACAAACTTCATCTCCCAGCAAGGAATAGGATCATAAATTGGCATATATTTATTAAGGAATTGATTGGTGTCATTTTGTATTTATTAAAAAAAATTATAAAAAAAAGAGGTTTTTTTTTTTTTTTTTCTAATTTAATAAGGAAAAATGTTACAGTGGAGGATTTTTCCCATTTCTAATCCGAATAGAAGAGATAATAGGGGATTGTGCGGGAATGCTTCCAAAAACACGATTGGAAGCGGCCCATTTAACATGTGCCCTAAAATTGGCACATCAAGACACTTTTAAAGCATTCCAACTTTGAAATGAAGAAAGAGTTGAACTAATATCAGAAATATAGTTAGCAAAAGACCAAGAAGAAAAAAGAGCGGGACTATTAATAGCTAAAATAACAAGAAGAGCATCCCCTTCAACCGAGATAGGACCCAAACCCATAGAAGTAGCCAAACGAACCATCAAAATGGTTGTATGAGCTTCACCTTGCAAAACATCCGTGGAAACAAGTTTCTAAGTAGCAGCTGCAAAAATGGAACCATTTTCATCATTGTTCACCACTGCAGTAACAGCAAAAGAGAGGTTAATCACCCCACCCTATCGCCATTGGGGATAGTTCAGCAACCTGTTAAAAAAATTTATTTTGAAAAAAATGAGGGGTGGCCGAATCACTTCAAATGGCTATGAGGGTGGAGATATGGTAAAGAGAAAGTGGTCCAACCACCCTTGACCATTTGGAGGTAATTCAGGTACATGTTAGACACTTAATTGCCACACGCCCACAGATGGAATAAGATTCTCTCCATTTCAAATGAAATGCATTGTATCCCGTTAGTGTTTTTTAGGGGGTAAAATTGTCATTATAATTTTCAGACAATCTTACCCGTCCAAAATATACTAACTGGATCCTTTTCCCCCACAGATTATGCGCCACCTTAAAAAAAAATTAAAAAAAAAAAAAATCTATCAAATGCGCGCAGCGGTCTCTTATCGTGACAAATAAGAATTCGAAATGGGACCAAAAAAGGCCCACTACAAGGGATTAGACTTTGGACGTTTCAATATGAACAACTTTTGAGCAAAGCCTGCCGTGCTTCTTGGTTTGGAAAAAAAATGGAGACTTACTTGTCACTTGTCAATCATATATGCATTGAATTTTAGTGTGGAAATTTCTATGTATCACCTCGCAACTTGCTTCTATATTTGTGGAAAATTATATTCATCACATCGCAATTACTTTCTGAATTTATATCTATTTCTAGCTTCTCTAATTACAATCTGCAATTTCTTCTCAGACCCAACCTCCCTTCCAAGTTCCAATCATGGCTTTTTACATCTTCAAAATCAAACATTTTGGTTTTCTCTGATTGTTCCTTTTATTATGGTTGCCAGGAAACATGGTCCTTATTGATTGATATGGTTACCAAATACATAGCAAGTTGGTGGTATAATTATGAATAAATAACGATTTTGCATTCTGCAATGTTATATTTGCACATGAAACCAGGATCCTGTAGACGAGTCCCAATGGCGCAATCTTGTCCAACTGATTGCCTCGTCGGGATCTCACTATCGTGTGGGCTCGCACAATTAATTCTCCCCACACAATGCCTCGACGGCCTCCCCGCCAAGTGGTTCCACTTGTTCCCCGAATTGGCTTGTCGCAATAAATTATTTGTAGGGCTCCTCAAAGTCTCAAACTATCAAAATTGAAATCCACCACCACAGGCTATTCCACTCGCTATCATTATTTATTTACTTATTGTGTTTCTTTAAAATTGATGTCCTTAAAATTATTGTTGAATTTGCATCTAATTATGATTTTGAAAGCTATATTAATTTGGAGAGACACGAGAAGAATTTGGAAATAACTTGGCATTACTCATATATGAGATTCACTTATCGGAATAGGTTGCCAAACAACCAAAAATTTATTTAAGCAAGTGGGTCCCATAGTAATTTCGAGAGCTAATTGGTGGTGATCCTAATCTCAAACTATCACTCTAATATTGTCTGTCTCCCCAAACTATTGATTAAGTCAATTTTTTCTTCAAACGACCAAAAATTGTTAATGTCCCCAAAGCCAACAAAAAAGACAAAACTAACCTTAAAATATTTTGAATAACACCAAAATACCCTTACAAACTCAAAATAAAATAAAACAAAAAAACAAAAAAACAAAAAAACAAAAAAAAAACAAAAAAACAAAAAACATTAGAAACTTAAAACTAAAAGTTAGAAGAAAAAAAAAAAAGACAAGACGTTGACCACCCCACCCCATCGCCATTGGGGTAGTTCCGCAACCTGTTAAAAAAGTTTCTTTCTGACAAGATGAGAGGTGGCCGAATCACTTCAAATGGCCATGAGGGTGGAGATATGGCAAAGCGAAAGTGGTCAAACCAAAGACCAAAGACCCATAATATAAAAATAATCATCTTATATTATTTTACCACAATTACTCATAATTATTTTTATTTAATCATGATAAACCTATTAAATAATTTATTGGGTATATATTACAAAAGGTTTTACTATTCATTCCTTAGGTATATTGATGTTTGAGGGTATTCTGAATTGAAACGGGTCAAGCGTTTTATTTGTACATATCTAAAATATATAAAAATAGCTTAGCTAAAAGATCAATATTAGCTACATTTAGCTATTATTGCTCTTTTTTTTAGCTCAAACAGAATAGCCTGTCATTAACTGTATAACTAGAAAAGCTACATTGCTACAGTTAATAGCAATTCGGTGCTATACATGGTAGCATACTAGATGAATAAAATATTGTTTACTGTTTCTTTATTTCACCTCTTTTCATCCAACATCTATTATTTCTTCTAAATACCTATTCATATATGCTACGTCTCTCTCAAACACAAAATTTTTTCATCCAAAATTTCTTCACACAAAATGATTCTTTATGGTTTTCTTCTTTATGCTACGTCTATACAATTGTTTTTTTTCTTTCGTGGGTACAGGTTGTCTTTGACTCTTTGTCAAGTTATCATTTTTTTTTTTTTTTTCGCTATGTTTTGTTGAGTATAGAGGTGTTATGCGTGCCTTGCACTTCACCAAGGAAGTTATGGTGGGACCCAACCAGTTTTTTGGTTTATCTACAAGCTTGTCATGTACTTGGATTCCTTCTCCTATTTGGAGTTAGACTGCTTGTCCCACACGTATTGGGTTTTTCTCTTGGCTCTTAGAAATCTCCTCTGTACGTGTTGTATTGGGTCTTTGGAAGCACCGACTTTGTCTAGTATATAAAGGCATGGGCTCTTTGTGTTTTAGTGTGCCAAAAACAATTGAGAGAAAGAAAAGGTGAGAGCAAGAAAAAGAGAGTGATTTTTTTTTTCCCCTTTTTTGTTATTATTCTCCTTTGGGCAAAGTGAGAATTGGGTGTATTTGGGGCTTTGGGTTTGAGTGGTTTTCTCGCCCTGTTACTCTCTTGTACTCATCTTTTGATAGTGAATTTTCTTCGGGTCGTCTCCGCCAGTGGATGTAGGCTTGTTAAGCCGAACCACTTAAATCTTTGTGTCGTGTGTGATTGCTTGTCTTTGTTATTCCGCATTCTTCTTATTTTTCGTATCTCACGGGTCTTGGGAAATAGGATTAATTTCCTAACAACTGGTATCAGAGCTTTTGGTTCGAGTGGGAGCAATGGCAGGTGAAGAAGGAAAGATGGGAATCGAGAAATTCGACGGCAAAGATTTTGGGTATTGGAAGGTGCAAATTGAAGATATTCTTTATGGGAAGGATCTTCATCAACCTCTTTTGGAAAAACAACCCGACGACATGTATGATAGCGAGTGGGCTCTGCTTGATCGTAAAGCCCTAGCAGTTATCAGGTTATCACTGTCAAAATCAATTGCACACAACGTTGTAAAGGAAAAGACCACAGCAGGTCTAATGGCAGCTTTGTCAAGCATGTATGAGAAGCCGTCGGCTAACAACAAGGTGCATCTGATGAAGAAATTGTTCAACCTAAAGATGGCGGAAAGGGCTTCGGTGGCACATCATCTCAATGAGTTCAACACCATCACAAATCAATTGTCCTCGGTGGAAATTAATTTTGATGATGAGGTTCGCGCGTTGATCGTCTTGGCATCTTTGCCAAATAGCTGGGAAGCAATGAGGATGGCTGTGAGTAACTCTGTAGGAAAGAGTAAACTGAGCTATGAAGACGTCAGAGATTTGATTCTCAGTGAAGAGGTTCGCAGAAGAGATGCGGGTGAAGCCTCTTGTTCTGGTGCTGCTTTAAACCTCGAGACTCGGGGCAGAGGACAAGACAGAAACTCTGTGAGGGGCAGATCTAAGTCCTGGAAGGGCAGGAGCAAATCCAGGTTTGGATGACAACCTGAGTGTTGGAACTGTGGCAAGACAGGCCACTTCAAGAAGAACTGCAGAGAGCTAAAGAAGAAGACCGAAAATGATGCCATAAATGTCGTGGTAATAGAAGAAGTGCACAATGCCCTACTTCTATCTGTTGACAGTCCTCTTGATTCTTGGGTCTTGGACTCAGGAGTTTCTTTTCACACCACACCGATCCGTGAAGTTCTCAAAAATTACGTGGCTGGAGATTTCGGGAAGGTGTACTTGGTTGACGGAACGTCGCTGGATGTTGTGGGTATAGGCAATGTTTGCATTATAGTCCACAGTGACTCAGTATGGAAGCTGCAAAATGTCAGGCATATCCCAGAGCTGAAAAAGAACCTGATTTCAGTAGGACAACTTGGTGATGAAGGGCATTCAATTCATTTCCACGGTGGAAAGTGGAAGGTCAGCAAGGGAGCCATGATTTTGGCTCGTGGTCATAAAATGGGTACTCTCTATATGACGATGAATAGCAAGGATACAGTTTCTGTTGCAGATACGGATGCTGACTCAAAATTATGGCACTTAAGGCTTGGGCACATAAGCGAGAAAGGGATGAATGTACTTCTGTCAAAGGGGAAACTACCAGAGTTGAAGTCAGTTGAGTCTGATTTGTGTGAAGGCTGCATCCTAGGAAAGCAGAAGAAGGTGAGTTTCATGAAAGTTGGCAGAACACCGAAGCCGAGAAAGCTAGAGTTGGTACACACAGACTTATGGGGTCCCGCACCAGTGGCATCTCTTGGAGGCTCGCGGTATTACATTACATTTATTGATGACTCAAGCAGGAAGATATGAGTTTACTTCTTAAAGCTTAAATCTGATGTATTTAAAATTTTTAAGAAGTGGAAGGTCATGGTAGAGACAGAAACTGGTCTAAAATTGAAGTGTCTAAGATCAGACAATGGGGGAGAATACGAAGACAGGGGTTTCAAACAGTTTTGTGCGGCAAATGGGATTAGAATGGAGAAAACTATTCCGGGAACGCCACAACAGAATGGCGTGGCTGAGCGCATGAACAGGACCCTCAATGAGCGTGCTAGAAGTATGAGGTTGCATGCTGGACTACCGAAAACTTTCTGGGCGGATGCAGTAAGCACTGCTGCTTACTTGATAAACAGAGGACCATCAGTTCCTTTGGGCCATAGACTACCTGAAGAAGTCTGGAGTGGAAAGAAGGTAAATCTTTCTCATTTAAAAGTTTTTGGTTGTTGCTCGTATGTCTATATTGAATCTGATGCTCGTAGCAAGCTAGATGCTAAGTCTAGAAAATGTTATTTCATTGGCTATGGGGATGAGGCATTCGGGTATAGGTTTTGGGATGATCAAAACCGGAAGATCATTAGAAGTAGAAATGTTACTTTTAATGAGATGGCTGTGTATAAGAATAATTCAAGTGCAGAACCAGTAAGTACAGAGTCAGAGGCTGAGAAGCCTGAATTTATCAACCTAGATGGAATTTCTAAAGGTGTAGCTCAGATAAGGAATTCAGAAGTTGATAAGGATTCAGAAACTGAAGAAGGTCTAGAAGTTGAAGAAACAGTAGATCAAGAGACTGAACAGGGTACACCGATAGTGGCTGTCCGTAGATCTACTAGAACCATTAGATCTCCACAGCGTTTTTCACCCTCCCTGTTTCATATTTTGTTGACGGATGGCGGTGAGCCAGAGACGTTTGTTGAAGCCTTGAAGGTTGAAGATTGAATCAAGTGGGAGTTAGCCATGAAGGATGAGATGGACTCATTATTGACTAACCAGACCTAGGAGCTGACTAAGTTGCCAGCAGGTAAAATGGCTTTGCATAACAAATGGGTGTTCAGAATAAAGGGTGAACATGATAGTAGCAACGCTACAAGGCAAGATTGGTAGTCAAGGGATTCTAGCAGAAAGAAGGAATTGACTACACAGACATATTCTCTCCAGTGGTAAAGATGACAACCATCAGAATTGTGTTGAGCATTGTGGCAGCTGAGAACTTACATCTAGAGCAGCTAGATGTGAAGACGGCGTTCCTTCATGGTGAGTTGGAAGAAGAAATTTATATGCAGCAGCCACAGGGATTCGCAGTGCAGGGGAATGAGAGTTTAGTGTGTAAACTGAGAAGAAGCTTGTATGGCCTGAAACAAGCTCCAAGACAATGGTACAAGAAGTTTGACAGCTTCATGTGTAGTACTGGATTCACAAGGTGCAATGCAGTTCATTGTTGCTATGTCAAGAGTTTTAAAAACTCTTACATTATTCTACTCCTGTACGTAGATGATATGCTCATTGCAGGGGCCAGTATGGAAGACAGCAACAAGTTGAAGAACCAGCTGTCAAAGCAGTTTGCAATGAAGGATTTGGGTGTTGCTAAACAAATCCTTGGGATGAGAATCATCAGGGACAAGTACACTGAAGATCTCACAGACAGAGTATGTGTAGAAGATTTTCAGCAGATTTAGCATGGATGAAGCTAAGTCAGTAAGCACACCATTGGGGAGTCACTTCAGACTAACCAAGGATCAGTCACCGAAAACGGATCAAGAGAAAGCATACATGAGCAAGGTACCTTATGCCTCAGCTATCGGAAGTCTGATGTATGCAATGGTCTGTACCAGACCGGATATTGCACATGCAGTGGGAGTTGTGAGTAGGTACATGAGTAATCCAGGAAAGCAGCATTGGGAGGCAGTCAAGTGGATTTTGCGATATCTGGGAGGAACTTCAGATATGTCCCTTTGCTTCACAGGTGCAGAATTGAAGCTGCATGGCTACGTGGATGCTGATCTAGCGGGTGATGTTGATAGCAGGAAAAGTACTACAGGGTTTGTATATACTCTAGGAGGTACTACTGTGTGTTGGACCTCAAGGTTACAAAAAATTGTAGCCCTTTCCACTACAGAGGCAAAATATGTGGCCGTGACAGAAGCTGGAAAGGAGATGGTTTGGCTACAAGGTTTTTTGGATGAGTTGGGAAAGAAGAATGAGAAGGGCGTTCTACACAGTGATAGTCAGGGTGCCATTTTTCTTGCAAAGAACCCAGCGTATCATTCAAGAACAAAGCATATACAGTTGAGGTACCACTTCATTCGATCTCTTCTTGAAAGTGAACAATTGCTACTTGAGAAGATTCGTGGAACTGAGAATCCGGCAGACATGTTGACAAAAGGTGTGACTATTGAGAAACTGAAGCTGTGCGTAGCTTCAGTTGGTCTTCGAGCTTGAAGATAGGCGGAGGAGACATCCGGAGGTGATTCACTATGTTGCGACTTGGTGGAATTCAAGTCAAGTGGGAGATTGTTATGCGTGCCTTGCACTTCACCAAGGAAGTTATGGTGGGACCCAACCAATTTTTTGGTTTATCTACAAGCTTGTCATGTACTTGGATTCCTTCTCCTATTTGGAGTTAGAATGCTTGTCCCACACGTATTGAGTTTTTCTCTTGGCTCTCGGAAATCTCCTCTGTACGTGTTGTATTGGGTCTTTGGAAGCACCAACTTTGTCTAGTATATAAAGGCATGGGCTCTTTGTGTTTTAGTGTGCCAAAAACAATTGAGAGAAAGAAAAGGTGAGAGCAAGAAAAAGAGAGTGTTTTTTTTTTCCCCTTTTTTGTTATTATTCTCCTTTGGGCAAAGTGAGAATTGGGCGTATTTGGGGCTTTGGGTTTGAGTGGTTTTCTCGCCCTATTACTCTCTTGTACTCATCTTTTGATAGTGAATTTTCTTCGGGTCGTCTCCGCCAGTGGATGTAGGCTTGTTAAGCCGAACCACTTAAATCTTTGTGTCGTGTGTGATTGCTTGTCTTTGTTATTCCGTATGCTTCTTATTTTTCGTATCTCACGGGTCTTGGGAAATAGGATTAATTTCCTAACAAGAGGATCCTCCATTTCATTTGTACAGATCAAAACTTTTTCGTTATGTTTTTTTTTTTTTTATTTGGTTATGTCTTTGTACAGATCAAAGCTTTTTTTCTTTTTAATGTTCATGTGTCCCTACTGTATTAGGTTATTATCTAACCGTAATATGCCTATATTTATATAGTTTTTTAATATAAAATTAGTAATTACATGTGAGATGAATGTTCCTCATATGTATTTATTTTTGTTTTTATGAATAATTTCTATATATATGTTTGATTTTTCTTTTAATTAAGTGTTGGCAATGATATAATAAAAAAAATGAGAAATAATATCTTAAAGCAAGTAGAGAATGAAATAGGAAATCTGTTGGAGTATATAATGAAAAAGTAATAGTTAAAGTAAAAAATTGTACTTTTTTACTACATAAAATACCTATTGCAGCTAGAGATTCTCCAGTTGAGTTAAAAAGGACATTTCAAGGCTATGGTTTGGTTTTTTTTTTTTAAAAAAAAAAAAAAATCAAAGGCCTAAAAAAGCCATGCCATCAAAATAACTTAACAGTGCTGGTTCACGTCATCAAAATAAACGGAAATTTGTCGCTTGCTCATATCTCTCTCTGAGCGATCGGTTTCAACTCCCTTTTCTTCACCAAACTGGTTACACGAATAGATGAACAAAGAAAGCAAGCCAAGAGTACCCATTCTAGGTTGAAAATAACTTTTATGGGTTGTGGCAAAAACTCATCTTTTTGTGCCACCCAATGAGAGAGACACCTCAGTTTGGTGAATAAAATAGAAATAAATAGCTGAATAAAATAAATAAACACAAAAGATTTTATGTAGTTTGATTTATGACCTACATCAATAGGATAAAGCCCTAAAGACTATATTATGTTTTTATTTCACTTGATAATTTTACAATACAAATGGTTCCTATTTATAAGGATGTAGAGAGAATATACATGATATGATTAATAAAATCAAATATATTCAATTTTCATTTGATTTTATCAATTACAATAAATGGTAATATATTCTCGTAATTAATATCAAATCTCACCCAATATATTCTAACAACATACTACATCAGATCAACATATATGAGGTAGGATTTTTAAAATTTAGTAAGGGGAAACTTCACTTACCCCCCCATACTTTCGCGCTTTTTGCAGACACCCCCCTATTGTTAAAAACCTCTCACTTACGTGTATCAAAGTTTGAGTTTTGTTCACTTTGGCCCTTCCGTTAGGATTTTATGTGAAATCCTAACGGAAGGGGTCGCACGTGCGCAGCACGTGCGAAAGAATTATGGGAAGCCCCGTTTTACCCCTGAAGTCGCTTCTTTGTTGCCCTGCTTCTGCACCATTTAAATCAAAATCATCTTCTTCTTTTTTCGTTCCACTTTTCTTCCACATTTTTCTTCTTCTTCGGGCAGGCCTGCATTTGTTGTTGTTGTTCTTCTTCTTCTTCGTGCTGACCATTTCATCATTCTGCTTGGTTATACCCATTTGATACCCATTATGGATCAAGCCGAGAGTGAAGTCTGTGAAGTGATCGACGCAGGAACAAGAACAACAATCCAATGTGCAAATGTGGGAGGAGATCACGCATCTTAACAGTATTCACGCTAACGAATTTCGGTAAAAGGTTTTATACATGTGCAAATTACGTGGTAAGATTTATTTTGGCATTTTTATTATGTTGGGGATGGTTACAGTTTTTAGCTGTGTATTTGGTGCAATTTTTTTTGCTTAGCCGAAAATGTGAGTGGAGTATTTTGCTGAAATTTGTTTGGTTTGGTTGGCTGGGTATTTGAGCTGGGAATTTGGTGAAATTTTTGTTGGTTGGCTGGGTAAATGATCTGGGTATTTGCTGAAATTTTTAGGGTTTAGCTGTTCAACTTCAATGAGCTGGGTATTTGTTGAAATTTGTTTGGTTGGCTGGGTAAATGAGCTGGATATTTGCTGAAATTTTTAGGGTTTACCTGTTCAACTTCAATGAGCTGTCCATATTTGCTGAAATTTGTTTGGTTGGCTGGGTAAATGAGCTGGAAATTCGCTGAAATTTTTTTGGTTGGCTGGGTAAATGCGCTGGGTATTTGCTGAAATTTTTGTTCGTTGGCTGGGTAAATGAGCTGGGTATTTGCTGAAATTTTTTTGGTTGGCTGGGTAAATGAGCTGGAAATTTGCTGAAATTGTTTTGGTTGGCTGGGTAAATGAGCTGGGTATTTGCTGGAATTTTTTTGCTTGGCTGGGTATTTGAGCTAGAAATTTGCTGAATTTTTTTCGATTGGCTGGGTATTTGATTAATGAAATTGGTTGTGATATATTTTGATTCATTTTGAGGTTTAGTTTGTGTTATATTTTGATTGAAGCTAGCTGAGTATGGTTTAATGTTTAGTTTGTTCATGAAATTGGTTGTGATATATTTTGATTCATTTTGAGGTTTAGTTTGTGTTATATTTTGATTGAAGCTAGCTGAGTATGGTTTAAGGTTTAGTTTGTTCATGAAATTAGTTGTGATATATTTTGATTCATTTTGAAACTCTAGGAAGGATTTGGAATGAAGTATTTTTGGTTGACGTGAGATACACTATTTTTGTCCAAAAATAGTGTTGGTGGCTTATGGTACATAATAGTTGTGTGAGAGATCTTATTTTACGTTGATCTGATTGTGTAGAATGCTAACAACCGTGGATGTGGGTTTTTCAAATGGGTAGATATGGATATTTGTCAACATGGTAAGCGAGTGGTTTCAAAATTGTTTGAGTGGCACGAGAATTTGAAGACTGAACGTGCGCAGATTGGAATAACAATCTCGAATGAAATTTTGAAATGCAAGATTGAAGTTGCTGAATATAAGGCTAAAATGGAGGTTGCATCTGTTAATTTTGAAATGCAATTACAAGCGCAGAAGAACAAATTTCATGCAAAGGAGATGAAGTACCGGTTTACCTTAGCATGTTCATTTATCCTCCTTGCTGTATTGATGTTTTATCCCGTGTCTAATAGATATTCCTCAAGGTTGATGTTGCCCTGAGCATGTAATGAAATGTGTAATGCAAACCCTATGATGTAATGTATTTTGTTGTCGACTTTTTTTGTGTGAGACAAGTAATTTACATAGTATTGTTTTGTGCGATACAAGTAATTTACCTACCGTTGTCAAATATTGTGTAACACTTGTAAAATATTGGCCTACTATTTTTGTGCGACACAAGTAAAATATTTTGTTGTCGACTTTTTTTGTGCGATACAAGTAACACTTGTAAAATATTGTAATACT
>NC_081544.1:6750596-6764276 GCF_901000735.1 Corylus avellana | reverse complement strand
GTGTTATATTTTGATTGAAGCTAGCTGAGTATGGTTTAAGGTTTAGTTTGTTCATGAAATTAGTTGTGATATATTTTGATTCATTTTGAAACTCTAGGAAGGATTTGGAATGAAGTATTTTTGGTTGACGTGAGATACACTATTTTTGTCCAAAAATAGTGTTGGTGGCTTATGGTACATAATAGTTGTGTGAGAGATCTTATTTTACGTTGATCTGATTGTGTAGAATGCTGACAACCGTGGATGTGGGTTTTTCAAATGGGTAGATATGGATATTTGTCAACATGGTAAGCGAGTGGTTTCAAAATTGTTTGAGTGGCACGAGAATTTGAAGACTGAACGTGCGCAGATTGGAATAACAATCTCGAATGAAATTTTGAAATGCAAGATTGAAGTTGCTGAATATAAGGCTAAAATGGAGGTTGCATCTGTTAATTTTGAAATGCAATTACAAGCGCAGAAGAACAAATTTCATGCAAAGGAGATGAAGTACCGGTTTACCTTAGCATGTTCATTTATCCTCCTTGCTGTATTGATGTTTTATCCCGTGTCTAATAGATATTCCTCAAGGTTGATGTTGCCCTGAGCATGTAATGAAATGTGTAATGCAAACCCTATGATGTAATGTATTTTGTTGTCGACTTTTTTTGTGTGAGACAAGTAATTTACATAGTATTGTTTTGTGCGATACAAGTAATTTACCTACCGTTGTCAAATATTGTGTAACACTTGTAAAATATTGGCCTACTATTTTTGTGCGACACAAGTAAAATATTTTGTTGTCGACTTTTTTTGTGCGATACAAGTAACACTTGTAAAATATTGTAATACTTGTAAACTTTTTTTGTAAAATGTTAACATCCAAAATAATTACCATCCAAGAATCCACCACATTGGAAAACAACATGAACACCAAATATTACAACATGTATGCATGTCACAAAATAATTACATAACATTCATTAACCTGTCTTCATGTCACAAAATAATTACATAAGATTCATTACCCTATCTTCATGTCACAAAATAATTACATAACATACATTAATAATATTATAAAGCCACCACATTGGCTAATATGGTGAAGACAAAATATTAGAATTACATTTGTCTGTCTTCATGTCACAAAATAGTTACATTCATTAACTCACAACCTACATCCAACCTCAAAACATTCATGGTTGCCATATTTTTTGCTTCCCTTTCCCCTTTCCCTTGTCCCTTTTTGCATTGTGTGTACCTCTAGCTGGAATTGTTTCACTTAGGGCCACTTGGGATTTGGGTATGTCAAAATCAGGGGGGGCAACTCTAAAGGTAATACCACCTGCCCGTGGAAGTCCCCAAGCACATAGTGGTCCACCTCCTGAAATTTTCGGTGGTCCAGTACGCTCACCCGTGATATCGATCACCAGCTTGTCCTTGCGGTTAGGGTCCCTAACACTACCAGCGTCTACCCTCAAATCACCAGCAGCTCTTGATCTTGTGGCTAACCCCAACAATTTCCTCCTGGTTCTAACTGCAGGACCCGCCTGTAGATTTTAATCAAAATAATATATTAGATAATAAATCCAAAATCAGACACAACAAATTCTTTAATAACGCCTTTAATAAATTCAAAATCAGCATATACACTAAATAATAAGGCTTACATTGGATTGGCTATTACGAAGTTCAGTTGGGGCACGAGTTTGGGATGTGTGAAGCTGAGTGGGAGCAGTTGGTTGTGCACTTGGTTGGGGAGTAGTATGAACAACCTATATATTTTTGAAAAAGGATTATGTCATATGCACATTTTTGTTATCAGTACAAAATGAGACACAACAACAGCTTCAATAATTTCACAAACAGCACATACACTAAATACTTCAAGCCTTACATTCACAATCCAAAATGAGACACAACAACAGCTTCAATAATTTCACAAACAGCACATACACTAAATACTTCAATAATGAATTCACAATCCAAAATGAGACACAATAACAACTTCAATAATTTCACAAACAGCACATACACTAAATACTTCAAGCCTTACATTCACAATCCAAAATGAGACACAACAACAGCTTCAATAATTTCACAAACAGCACATACACTAAATACTTCAATAATGAATTCACAATCCAAAATGAGACACAACAACAGCTTCAATAATTTCACAAACAACACATACACTAAATACTTCAATAATGAATTCACAATCCAAAATGAGACACAACAACAACTTCAATAATTTCACAAACAGCACATACACTAAATACTTCAAGCCTTACATTCACAATCCAAAATGAGACACAACAACAGCTTCAATAATTTCACAAACAGCACATACACTAAACACTTCAAGCCTTACATTCACAATCCAAAATGAGACACAACAACAACTTCAATAATTTGACAAACAGCACATACACTAAATACTTCAATAATGAATTCACAGTCCAAAATGAGACACAACAACAGCTTCAATAATTTCACAAACAGCACATACAATAAATACTTCAAGCCTGGCATTGGATTGGCTATTACGACGCTCAGGTAGGGCTCGTCTTTAGGATGTGCGAAGTTGAGTTGGAGCAGTTGGTTGTGCACTTGGTTGGGGAGTAGTATGAACAACCTACATATTTTTATAAAAAGAGTATGTCACATTTTGTTTTTACTATCAAATTAAAATCTGAACTTACAATAAACAAACAAGACTTTCATCATGGCTAGTACCAACATCGGTTGTTTGACCTTTTCTTTGCCTTTTTGTTCCAATACTGGTTGATGTACCTCCCCTTTGTCTTTTGCTTCCACTTCCTGATGCGGCATTAGATAGCTCATCCAACTACAAAATAACATAAAAAATGATTGCCCATGAACAACTAAAATTATGAAATAACCATTAGTAAGACAATTTCACAAAGACCATAACAGGAGGGTATGTTCTCTTCTAGCAGTGGATCTGTAGTACTCTCGTACTTGTTCTCTTCTATCATCTTGCCTCAGCCTTGTAATGCATGTTCTCTTGTTGTGACCCCATTTCTTACAGTGCCCACACTGATTTTTGGTTCCCCCCTCCTGATGGCGTTTGGATTTTTTAGCTCCTCAGTCCCTCTCACTCTTACCTTCCTAGGTCTCCCAGAAGCTATCCTTGCCTTTGGTGGTTCGATAATCGGTTGATTGCTCCTAGGCTATTGCTCTTCACTGGGCACGGGATAGATGATGGGTTGATATGTCTTCAGGTACTTGTCTTTACTATATTAGTCACTGAGATAATCTATTGGGTTGCCACCATGGTATAAGATGGCTGATATGGCATGACTGCATGGTATCCCAGTGACGTCCCATTTCCTACACCCACATGTTCTGCCCTCCACACTGACTGCAACTCGTTTGCCCTCACATTCGACCTTAAAAATGCCTTCGCCGGCATATGTGCACCAACAATGACTGGCACCATCCTCTTCCTTCTCCAACTTGGCCATTATTTTTGGCCCTAAACTACCATCCTCCATTGCAGCAATCAACTCCCTTTTCCTTACATACCTCCTCATTAATTTATTCCTAATCCCTTCCAACATTGACATTATTGTCAATTGACGGTACTTCAGGATCCATGAGTTGAAACACTCAACACAATTGTTGTGTACCAGGTCAGACTTGGCCATGGTGTTGAAGCATCCCCTACACCAAGTACTGGGATCATTCTTTGCCAAGTAATCATAAGCAGGCTCACTTACTTTCTTCATCTCTTCCATCGCATAATGGAAATCTGTCTGGGTATAAGATGATGCAGCAGTCCAAAGCAAGTCCTTTAGCAATAGCCCCTTGTGACCGGCACTTCTGAAATTGGCATACAGGTGTCTCACACATGTACGATGCTCAGCTGTGGGACAAACTTGTTCAAGGCTTGGTACTAGGCCCTGCACATATGGTAAGATAAAATAGGTCAGACATTATTCATACAAGTAAGTTAAATGTTAGACATTATGCACACAAGTATGCTTACCTTTTGTCGATCAAATATAAAAGTCCACCCTTGTGCTGGTGTTGGGCCAAGATCAAATATAAGTGCCTCCAAGAACTAAGTCCAGCTGTCCTTGGTCTCTGCTTCTACAACCACAATGGACAGTGGATACATACTATTGTTGGCATCCCTCCCAACAGCAGTCATTAACTGGCCTTTGTACCTACCCTTTGAGAAGCATGCATCTACACCTATCACAGGTCTACACCCTTGTAAGAAACCTGTCTTCATTGCTGCGAACGATACATATAACCTCTGAAACCTACATGGGACCTCGGGCATTGGTCTCTCAACCATAAGAATTAAACAACTGCCCACATTGTCTTCCTAACCATTGCACAGTAGTCTCATAACTGATGGTATTGCTCATCCAACTTCCCATAAATTTTTTGTTGCCCCTTCTTCCTTGGCCTATATAATGAGCTAACATGGGCATCTACATTCCACTTAGCTTTGACCTGTTTCTTTAAAACGTCTATAGGCAGGTTTGGCTGGTTTCTGAATGAGTCCATGCACTATTCAGCTATCCAAGCTGAATTAATCATGTGATTCTTGTATCTTCTAGTGCATGAGTGTCTTGGATACATTGACACCAAGAGAAATGTGGACTCATCCCTTAACTTCTTCCCATAAACCCTGTACTTACATTTCTTGTCTTTGCAACGAGCTATAACCTTCTTGGTTTCATTTCTTTGGGAACTTTAAATCCTTCCCCTTCAAAATATTTGCTTGCTTCACCGCTTTTCTAAACTGCACCGCATCACCAAACACATGACCTATTTGCAACACTGGATTTTGCATTTCTTCTTTGGTAAATGGAATTCTTTTGGTGACATCACGACGACTTGATGTTTCTTCATTGTCACTAGCACTAGGAGCGGGCGACCTAAGTATGTCACTCGGACAAAGATCTTCACTATCATCTTCATCATCTTCCCCCCCTATTTCTTCCACATGTCCACCCCTAGCTTCCTCACCCCCATCTTCCTCACCCCTAAACCCTGCTTCATCATCAACAACACCCGAACCCCCCACCCTTTCTGACTTTACATGCTCATCCCCATCTGATGACTCAGCATCAGTATCTACACTAAGAACCTCATCCCAGAAAGCATCCTTCTTATATACAACAGTCCTCTCATATTCTTCATCCTCTTCTGCATTGTCATCTACCGCATCTACATTAACAGCATCAAACGAAACCAAATACAACTCAGCTAGGCCATGCCCTAAATAGTGTGAAACCATTTCATTTACATCAAGATCAGATGATATCAGCCTTAATCATTCATTAAAGACGTATTAAGTATCTTGTAGTGAATGAGGTCACCAAACCTATACTCATAATCCTTACATATTTCCTCAATATCCGAGAAAGACATCTTATGTACATCATGAACCGAATGATTATGAACAAACCCACCCACATACGTACACCTATTTGCCCTATTGAAATAACCATTGTAATGGACCTCAAACAGCAATATGTCACTAGCCATTATGCGGCCTGCCACATTGAGACAGGATGTAAAGAGCATTAAACAAAATGCAACATATATTTACAAAACACAAAAAAGGAAGCAACAAAATACACCATTGAGTGACCCTAAGTATGCAGTGAGCTTTGGCTAAAGCATGTAGAATATTCCAACAAAGCATTAAACAAACAAACCCTAAACCCTAAACATCAATCAAACAGTGAGAAATAAACCATTAAGTATACGTACTATTATTGCTAACCATAAGTATGCAGTGAGCTTTAGCTAAAGCATGCAGAATATTCCAAAAAAGCATTAAACAAACAAACCCTAAACCCTAAAAAGCAATCAAACAGTGAGAAATAAACCATTAAGTATGCATACTATTATTGCTAAACCATAAGTATGCAGTGACTTTTGGCTAAAGCATCCAGAATATTCTAGGTATGGACTTAATTATTGCTAAACCCTAAATATGCAGTGCCTTTTTGCAGTGAACATCAGCAATCAAACAGTGAGAATTTAACTCTAAGTATGGACTTAATTATTGCTAAACCCTAAATATGCAGTGACTTTTTACAGTGAACAACAGCAATCAAACAGTGAGAATTTAACTCTAAGTACGGACTTAAATTATTGCTAAACCCTAAATATGCAGTGCCTTTTTGCAGTGAACAACAGCAATCAAACAGTGAGAATTTAACTCTAAGTATGGACTTAATTATTGCTAAACCCTAAATATGCAGTGACTTTTTGCAATGAACAACAGCAATCAAACAGTGAGAATTTAACTCTAAGTATGGACTTAATTATTGCTAAACCCTAAATATGCAGTGACTTTTTGCAGTGAACAACAGCAATCAAACAGTGAGAATTTAACTCTAAGTATGGACTTAATTATTGCTAAACCCTAAATATGCAGTGACTTTTTGCAGTGAACAACAGCAATCAAACAGTGAGAATTTAACTCTAAGTATGGACTTAATTATTGCTAAACCCTAAAAATGCAGTGACTTTTTTGCTAAAGCAAACCCTAACAGACAGTCAAGTTTCTTCAACCGACAATAGCCAATTAAAAAATGAAAAAATTCCCAACATTTTGCTAGCATCAATTTGACCAAAGAAAGTGGACACCCGCTTTATTCAACCCACCAGTACACAAATCGTTTTTTATTTGACAGACTTTTGACAATAAAACCATATGACCCACAAATAGACAACCCAGAAATAGACAACATTCGACAATAAAGGGGACCACAATGTGAAACTTGGCATACGGAAAAAGGGGACCACAATGGTTGACGACTCGGCATACCTATAAATAAAACAACCAAAATCATTTGACAAAAGGGACTATACCTGGAAAAGATGGCAGTGACGAAGAAGACGGCTCATGGGCAAATCTTCCAACGCAACTACACGAGACAGGCACTGGGTGGAATCGCGATTTAGGGTTGGGTGGAATCGCGATTTAGGGTTGGAGTTCGTTTATTTGGGTCGAATCGCAATTTAAATCTGGGTGGAATCGCGATTTACACTCACTGGGTGGCTTGACGAAGATCAGTGGTCGTCAGCCTATGTTCTTCACGAAGACGGCTATCCAAATCATTTTTCAATCTTCGAGTTTTCGTGATTTTCTTAAAAAAACCCTAAGGGTGTTTGTACACGTGGTCGCATCAGAGGTAAAACGGGGCTTCCCATAATTCTTTCGCACGTGCGACCCCTTCCGTTAGGATTTCACAGAAAATCCTAATGGAAGGGCCAAAGTGAACGAAACTCAGACTTTGATACACGTAAGTGAGAGGTTTTGAACAATGGGGGGGTGTCTGCAAAAATGGCGAAAGTATGGGGGGGTAAGTGAAGTTTCCCCATTTAGTAAATTTGGATGTGATCTGGTATATTTATTTTCTTTTCTTAAGTTGTATTAAGGTGAAGCGTCTGTCTCTTGTTGGAGGGCACAAAATGGTGGGTTTGTGCCATAATCTCATATAAACAACTCTCTTTGAGGTTAGACCCATAGATTAACAAAGCTTGCAAATGGATGCACTGGACCAAGATCATGAGGATCCAGGTTAGACTCATAGATGAACAAAGAAAGCAAGCCAAGAAAACCTATTCCCAGCGGTAATCCAAGCTATTCCAACTTATTGTATTAGTATCTTTCTTCTTCCGAAGGCTCTATGTTTGGAAATTAATTCACTTATGCAAAAACTCTGGTGGAATAAACCCAATAAGGAGTCCTGGGTGCATTGGATGTGTTGGAGTCATTTCGGGGTTGCAAAAAAATGGGGTGGAATGGGATATAGAGACTTCCAAAGCTTTAATAAAGCGCTTCTAGCCAAGCAAAGTTGGAGACTTTGGCAACACCCGAACAGCTTTCTTTCAAAAATCATGGAAGGTAAATATTATCCAAAAGGCAATATTCTTGAGGCTTCTATTGGTTCATGACCTTCGTATGCGTGGCGGAGTATTTTTAGTTCGTGTGACTTGTTGAAAGCCAGGTTATATATGGAGGGTGGGCGACGGGAAAAAAATCAGAACTTGGAAGGACAAATGGATTCCTAGGCTGTTGATAAGCGCCGAATGTTGCACATTCAAACCTCTTAATTTGCATATGTTAATTCCTTAGCGTTGTTATTTGTTTAATTTTGTTTTGTTTTTATTGTTTTCAGGTTATAAATAAACATGCAATTAATTCCATTGATTTTGGGCTTAAAAGCACACTTTGAGAAGGCCTAGAAGATATGGTTAAACTTAACCAATCATGATTAAGTTTAATCAAATAAAGAAAATGATTAATTCGGAATTTCTCAAATTGGAGTCAAAATCGGATTGGATTCAAATTTAGATTTTGCATATGTCTCGGTATTTTGGCCATAACTTTCATCTCAAATATCCGATTGAGGTGATTCAAGCGGTACTGGAAAGCTAACTCAAATTGCTACAAATCATTGTGAAATATAATTTTCCTAATTCGGAGCGTCACAATGCCAAAATCACCCCGCAATATTGGAACGCAATTCTGGGCGAATCCTATTCCGATTTGGACTTAGGTTTTCTTTATCCTAATTGGACTTGGACTAAATCTCCGAAATTTCTAGGTTTCCTAGGGCTTCTAGGACTGGCTTGCTCCCTATAAATAGACCCTTAACCTTCAAGAGAAGGTGTGCTTAGTTTTAGATACAAAAATCTTCTTGGAGGCTTGACAAGTTGAAGAGGAGATAATCCATGGCAGGAGGCCATCCTAGCACCCCGATGAGCGGCTAATTTTTGGCGCCGTTGCCGGGGGCTGCTTAACAGTTTCACTATCTAAATTTAAGGATTGATTTTAGCTTAATAATTTATGTTTCTGTTTTAAGTTGCTAATTTTAATTCTGTTGTGTGTTTGGTTTTTATTTTTTTAGAATTTGCAAACAGGTCCGTAAGCTGCCTTCTCTGTGACTGCGATCGAGCACAGGTCGCGGGCGATCGAGCGCACGGACGCACTCCAGCAGAAACCAAGCCAGCAGTGCTCGAGCCCTATCCTCTTGCGCTCGCACCCATTTGCGGCAGTACGCTCGAGCGCACCCTGCTGTGCGATCGAGCGCACTTGCGGCAACCTGCATCCAAAACCCTAAGTGCACCTAAGGGTCGTTTGTGAGTTTTTGTTTTTATTTATTTTTCTGTTGTTATTTTATGTTAATTCTATTAGTTAGTTCATGTGGGGAGGCATTCCAACACTCCATGGACCATATTCATACTGCTATTGTCCTTATCATCATGTTAGAGATTGTCCTACCACAGGACAATCTTCTAATTATTCTTATGAGCATATGAACAGACCGTTCTCTAGACCGGGGAATGACCTTTATTCTGATCCCTATAACCCGGCGTGGAGCAACCAGTCTAATCTCTCGTGGCAAGCTCAAGCTCCTGGGAATTATGCTCCACAACATCATGAACTGTACCATCAGGCATATCCGCAATTCAATGATCAATCCTATTCTCCTCAATATCAAGCAACTCCGCAACAGATATACCAGGCCACACCACCTCCCTCAGATTCTAATTTTGAGAATCGGATACTAAAAATGATAAGTGAGCTAACGGGTGAGATAAAGCAGACGGTGAAATCTCAACAGGAACTTTATACTCCTCAATTCTTCGCCGAGATAGACGCTAGGATGGAAGCTCATGTTGAACAAATCATCAACCACCTCAATATGATGGAAGAAGAAGAGTCTCAAAGTCAGTCGGTGGCCAATCCTGATGGACACTACATGGAGGAAGAAAGTACTTCTTGTCATGAGCAAGCTATCCCCACACTGAGGAGTGGAGAGGTGGTCGAAAATCACGTGGAAGAAAGGAAGGAAGAGCCAAAGGATGAGCAAATTGAGGTCCCACAGGATCTACATCGAAAAAAAAGCAAGGAAGCGAGCACTAAGGCTTCTTCACCATCACCTCATATTCCCGAGATGCCATATGAGCCTCGCGCCCCTGTTCCAGGTAATTTGAAATCTTCATTTTTAGGGACAGATGACACTATCCCGATCATTATTTCTTATGACTTACCAAGAGGCCAGGAGGGTAGTCTGTTAGGGCAGTTAGACGAGGAAAAAGAGACCATCGAGGTAGAAAAACTCCCCAAGTATTTTCCCTATTTTATTCCAATTCATGATTCATTTTCGGATGAGAAATTGTTTGGAAATACTCAAAAGGATCTACCTCGATATGCTGACATTTGGAATTACCCATTTGTGGGTAAAATTTATTCTCTTTGGTCTAAGAGAAGAAAAGATTGGTACTTCAAATTTAAACTTAAGGGTCAGAGAACACTGCGCGCATCAAGGATGTGGATTCTGTTGACTTGGCAGATTCCATATATTTTGACTAGATGAGTTAGTTTCATTGGATCGAGCGTAGGTCCTGTACGCTCGACTCCTCACTTCACCAGGGCATATGATCTCCATCCAGGTTTATTTTATCCATTGTTGCTTCATTCTTTGTTTATCTTTTTACAACAATGTGTGCACTTGATTGGTATTTGGTTGGAGTATCACTTTATTTTTAGGACATGTGTTTTTGCATTCAAGTTTGGGGGTATGATATGCCCACATCTGCTCATTCAGGTATTTCTGTACTCTTGATCTTATTCTTTAGTTCTATACATACATTGGGGACAATGTATGATTCAAGTTTGGGGGTATGGAAAAACAAAACACAGTCCATTTTTGTTGTTATGTCATTCTTAAGCATATGGTTGAGCTTTGATTTTGGTTTGAAATTCATTGCTAGGCTTAAAGTTGTGAGCACATGATCATATGACTTAGGGATTTTGAGTCTTATTACTTACTTTTGGCAACATGAGATGCTTCTTGTTTCAATTTAAATCTATCTTGAGCACACTAGCACATGTCTGTGAGGTATGAATTTTGAGACCAATTATGTTTGTTTTCAATGTCTTGAATTTTGTTAGGTGACATATTGGATGAATAACTTTGGCATGCTATATAAAACACTACAAGAAATTTACTCATCAGGGGCGACTATAAAGTCGCCCCTAATACTCAACTATTAGGGGCGACTTTTGAAAGTCACCCCTAATAGTTAAGTATTAGCGTCCACATCAAAGTGGACGCTAATAATGGGTTGAAAGGTTGAATATTAGCGTCCACTTTATAGTGGACGCTAATAAGTCGACCCTAATATATACGCGGGAATTATTCAAGGGGCGGGAAAAATATAAGCGGCCAAAAAAAAACTTTTAGCGTCGACAATAATCGACGCTGATAGTGTACCAATAGCGTCCACTTAAGTGGACGCTAAAAGCTGGCAAAAAATTTTATTTTTTTTTAAAAAATAAAAAATAAAATAAAATCTCAATAGCGTCCACTTTCATACCTACTCTTTAGGGTCGACTCTAGTGGACCCTAAAGAGTATGTAGAAAAATTAAATAAAATAAAATTGCTGAGCAATAGGGTCGATTAAAAGTGGACGCTGAAGACCCATTATTAGCGTCCACTTTGAAAGTGGACGCTAATACCTACTCTTTAGGGTCGACTTTAGTGGACCCTAAAGAGTATGTAAAAAAATAAAAATAAAAAAATAAAATTGCTGAGCAATAGGGTCGACTAAAAGTGGACACTGAAGACCCATTATTAGCGTCCACTTTGAAAGTGGACGCTAATACCTACTCTTTAGGGTCGACTTTAGTGGACCCTAAAGAGTAGGTAGAAAAAAAAATAAAAAAAATAAAATAAAATTGTTGAGCAATAGGGTCGACTAAAAGTGGACGCTGAAGACTCATTATTAGCGTCCACTTTAAAAGTCGACGCTAATACTTAAGCATTAGGGTCGACTTTAGTGGACCCTAAAGAGTAGGTAGAAAAATTTAAAAAAAAAATGTTAAAATGTTAAAATGTTAAATTACTATATATCTTAAAAATTTAAGCTAATAATTAATTATAAGATAAATATCACATTAATGATCTTTTATACTAAAAATTTATTAACTTTAAATTTGTTGTTAATATTTTAATAATAAAAACATATTTAATATTTGACTCATCGAACATATAATTTGATGCAATATTTCCTTCCATTAGGATTTGGCGTTAAAATGTTATTTCCCAAAAATTTACCTCCGATAATATGTCATTATTTATTTTATATAAACTATCGGATATTCGATCGATCGTGATAGGATCAAATGATCGATCAAACTTCAAACAAATTAAAGGTTCGTTCAAACATCCGTTTGGTCCTAGTGCATTTGTTCGATCGATCAAGATAGGATCAAATGATCGATCAAACTTTTAACAATTGAAATTGAAGGTTTGATCGAATATCCGATCAATCATAATGAATTAGTTCGATTGATCGTGATAAGATCAAATGATTGAAACAATTGACATTGAATTAATTTGATTGATCGTGATAGGATCAAATAATCGATCAAACATCCGATCGATCCTACTGAATTAATTTGATTGATCGTGATAGGATCAAATGATCAATCAAATATTCGATCGATCCTAATGAATTAGTTCGATTGAGATCGATCCTAATGAATTAGTTCGATTGAACGTGATAGTTTCAAATGATCGATCAAACATCCGATCGATCCTAATAAATTAGATCGATTGATCGTGATAGGATTAAATGTTTGATCGAACATCCGATCAATCCTAGTGAATTAATTCGATTTATTGTGATAGGATCAAATGATCGATCAAACATCTGATCGATCATAGTGAATTAGTTTGATTGATCATGATAGGATCAAACATCCGATCAAAAATCCGATCGATCCTAGTGAATTAGTTCGATTGATCGTGATAGAATAAAATATCAATCAAATATTCGATCGATCCTAATGAATTAGTTTGATTGATCGTGATAGGATCAAATGATCGATCAAACATCTGATCGATCATGATAGGATCAAATGATCGATCAAACTTTTAACAATTGAAATTGAAGGTTTGATCGAATATCCGATCAATCATAATGAATTAGTTCGATTGAAATTATGTACAATTTTTTTTTAGGAGGCTTTTCCTGACGTGCCATGTGTGGCACGTCAGAAATTTCTGACGTGCGACACATGGCACATCAAAATTTCCTGACGTGCCAAACATGGCATGTCAGGAAACTTCATGCAGGGAGGCCTCCCCGGCCGCCGCACAGACTCGCCATGGGCGGGATTTTGGAATTTTTTCCCCAATTTTTTTCCTCTTTTTATTCTTCCCTCTTCTTATTTTGAAATTCCCAACACACTCTCTCTCTCCTCTCTCAATCTCCCTCTTCTCATCTCCACGGTACGAAGCTAGTCTCTAGAGGAAGAAGAAAAAGAAAAGGTGAAGATAAAGGGAAGAGAAGCAGCAAATTGAAGAAAAGCAAAAGAAGAAGAAGAAAAAGGAAAGAAGAACAGAAGCAGAAGAAAAAAAAAATAGAAGGAGAAGAGAAGAAGAAGAAGAAGAAGAGAAGATAAGAAGATTTTTTGGGTTTTTGAAGATTTGTTGGGTTTTGAGGTTTGGGTTTTTGCTTTTTTGATTCGGATTTTTGATTTTTGATTTTTTGAATACTTTTTCAGTTTGGGTTTTTGTAAATAGAGAAAAGAAGAGAGAGACAGTACTGAGAAAATGGAGAGCATGGAGACATGAAGCAGATCTGCAGAAACAAATTGAAGAGAAAAAAAAAGGAGAAAA
>NC_081544.1:6747269-6750496 GCF_901000735.1 Corylus avellana | reverse complement strand
AACCCACTGGTACTGCGATTGATCGCACTTGGAGTGTGATCGATCGCAAAATATCAAAAACCTACTGTTTCGCGATCGAGCGCATGCACAATGTGCGTTCGAGTGCAAAATGTTGAAAACCCACTGGTACTGCGATCGATCGCACTCCAAGTGCGATCGATCGCAAAACGTCAAAAACCTACTGGTATTGCGATCGATCGATCGTAGATTATTTTTTTAAAAAAATTTTTAGGACCATTAGGGTCCACTTTGTGGACACTAATGGTTAACTATCAGCGTCCACTTTGACTGGACGCTAATGGTTGACTATCAGCGTCGATTATGGCTTCAGTTTACATCACCTTTACGGTCAAAACATTGTGACTTTTAGGGTCGATAAAGTGGACGCTAAAAGTGATCATTAGGGTCGACTTTAAGTGGACGCTGATAGTTAATTTTTTTTTTAAATTTGTTTAGGACCATTAGGGTCCACTTTGTGGACGCTAATGGTTAACTATCAGCGTCCACTTTGGTTTGGACGCTGATAGTTAATTTTTTTAAAATTTTTTTTAGAACCATTAGGGTTCACTTTGTGGACGCTAATGGTTAACTATCAGCGTCCACTTTGAGTGGACGCTAATGGTTGACTATCAGCGTCGACTATGGCTTCCGTTTACATCACCTTTAGGGTCAAAACATTGCGACTTTTAGGGTCGATAAAGTGGACGCTAAAAGTGATCATTAGGGTCGACTTTAAGTGGACGCTGATAATCACACATTTGATCATTAGGGTCGAACTATTAGCGTCGACACCTTTAGAGTCCAAAAGTCGACGCTGTTGTCAACAACGTCCACTTTAGGACTTTTAGGGTCGACTCGAAGTCGCCCCTAAAGACCTAAATTCTTGTAGTGAAAGCGAGAAGCAGAATTTTTAAATAATATATATATATTACTTAAAAATAAATAAATTTTGGCCCAATTTCAAAGTTTTGCCTAAGGCTCCAAAATACATTGAGCCGGCCCTGGTTGAAGCTAAAATCAAGCAATTGATTGGCCTAGCTCATTGGTCGTGGCTTTGACGAAATGACGTGGTGCACGGTGGCACTATGACTCATCCCACGTTACTGGTTCAACGAACAAAGGTGGCTATAGAAGACTTTGATGCAGCTACCGGGTTGGGAGCAGAGGCGCAGGACACACACGCTAAAGGTATTATGGTGAGATGGCAAAATCCAAGACGGGGCTGGAAAAAAGTAAATTGGGATGCTTCTTTGGCATCTGGAAAAGGCTGCATGGGTTTTGGTGTGTTGGTGCTGGATGAGCAGGGTCTAGTCATCGCAGCTTTGAGCAAAACCTGTGTGGGCAGTTCGATGGCGGTCCAGTTTTGCAAAAATTTGGGACTTGATCGCCTCATTTTGAGGGGATGCACAGGAGGTAATAAAGGCCATTAACTCTTCAGACCCGGATTGGAGCAGCATGGGGATGATGGTGGATGATATCAAGCAAGAATTACAGTCTCTTCAACAATGGCAAATGTCTTTTGTTCGCAGGGAGGGTAATCAGGGAGCATATATTTTGTCAAAAATAGCAACTAAGAATTTTATGGATAAGTTGTGGCTACATGAGCCACCTGCATGTATTTATGATCTTCTACAGTTGGAGCGATATGCTCTAGCAGGTTTGAATTAATCAATGAGAAGGCAGTCTTTTCTTCAAAAAAAAAAAAGAAAAAAAAAAAGAAAACCTATTCCCCAAAAGTCATTGGAACAAACCGTACTATCACCATTGCTGAAACTACTTTTTCAAGAATAACTTAAATGAGTATGGTGTACAAAACCATCATTTTGTGCCCACTAATGAGCAGTTGCTACCTCAGCATGAAACATATTAATAAAACAAAATTAAACCACTTGATAATATCAGGTTTAATTATTTATTTTTTTTTTTTCAATTAAGAATGTTTTGTAGCAGTGAGAGATCAGCCACTGCTAACTGCCACACCCGCCCAACTGAGGTGGTGGGCGGCTACTCCCATGGCCTAGGGGTGGCCCGCACGCCATCCCAAATGGGCGGGGGTGGCGGCGAGCCGCCCCCACCTCCGGCTTCTCCTCCTTAGGTGGTTGCCATTTTTTATTTTGTTTAAAAAAAACTTAATTAATTAATTTTTTAATTCAAATTTAATATAATCAAGTGTGGTTGTGGTCTTTTCCTAAACCTGAGTTTAGTATAATAAGCTTATGTGGCACTTTTGATTGGTGGTACAAACTCAACCTTTTGTGCACCATCCCACAGAAGTTGCACTCTACTTTTCCAGCTCAAATCAAGGCCAACACTGCCATACGCTTAGTGGAATCTGTTGTCATTATGCTTTTCATAAACAAGAAACAAGAAGAAATCTAAATGAAGAAACTTGTATACCAAGGTTATGGCCCATGGGGTCTCAAAATTGTCCGGATAGACTATATATATATATATATATATATATTGACCGTTTTTTCTTCCAACAAAAAAATTTTATAAATTGGATTGGTCTAATGTTATGGGTACACATGGTTTTTTAATAGTAAAAATAAGGGAAATCATATCTAAAATCCTTAGGTAAACGCGCTTTTTTAAAAAACTCCCTGGGTATTTTTTTTCGGAAATTTAGTCCATGGGTCACTCGAAACTACTAAAAAACTCCTTACCGTTAATTTTTGTTAACTTCCGTTATTTGAGTTAAACGCACCGTTTTACTTAAGTCCACCTCAGTAGAATTTTGTATCCTACGTGTTCACATTGGACACGTAGGATATAAAACTCACCGTTTTGGACCATCCAAAACGGTGAGTTTGGCTTAAAATTGAGGCCTTCTTCTTTGAAACTCTCAAGTTTCATACGGTCAAAATACAAGCCTCCCGATACACCTCAAGCGGCAACCCACCGACGCAGACGCCACCGACGAAGACCCCGCCGGCGACAGAACCACCCGAGACAGAACCCACCGGCGATAGAGGCCACCGGCGACAGTACCCACCGGTTAAATCACCCATTCCGGCGTCACTTTTCCGGCTAGGTTTCCGTTAATCACAATATTTAGAATCGGAAAAATCTGGTTTCGACGAAGGTATTTTCCGAAATTTCTTTGTGGGTTTTATTGATTGACTGAAATGGAAGCCTTTAATAGTTGTTTTTTGAATTTTTTTTGTTGTGTTGGAAGCTTTTGGTCGAAACCCCATCCCCAACCTGTTTTTTATCCAAAATCTGTC
>NC_081544.1:6734079-6747169 GCF_901000735.1 Corylus avellana | reverse complement strand
TGTTCCCCCAAATTACTTGTCGCACTAAATTATATTTAGGCTCTGTGTGCCAACGGCGTGAAAAAAGAAAGTAGTCGAAATAATGACGAACTTATTTATTTGTTGGGTTAAATTTACATTACACCCTAAATTTTAGAGGTTTTTTAATTCGAATTCTAATATTAAAAAGTTGGCAATGTATTCTCTAATATTTTAAAAATTTTAAATTCAGACCTTACGTTACTAATTTTCGTCTCACGTGCGATTTTGATGCCCACTTTTCTAATTTTGCCCTCATTAAAACATATGAAATTATGAAATTATCCTTAATTTTATAGGTTTTAATGAGGGTAATTACGTAATTTTGTAAGTTTTAATGGGGGTAAAATTGGAATAGAGGGCATCAAAATCTCACGTGAAACGCACGTGGGATGATTTCCGTCCAATTAGACTGAAATTAGTAATGGAGGGTGTGAATTAAATTTTTTTGAAATATTAGGGGATACATTGCCAATTTTTAAACATTGGGGTACGAATTGAAAAACTCTTAAAACTTTAGGAAGGTAAAGTAAATTTTTCCTCTATTTATTCTTTTGAAATGAAGACAGATGTATTTCAGTAGGCTGTCAACCACTCTTAATTTATTTAAGAAAAATTGTGCTATAATAATTTAGATAATTAATTGTTATGGATTTGAAATTTAAATTATTATTTTATTGTTAATGTCTTTGAAACTATTAATTGAGTTAATCTTCTCTTCCAACTTTCAAAAATTGTTAATATCCCTCCAATTCAATGCCAACAAAAAGACAAATGATCTTAAAAAAATTTAGTAAGACAAAAATACCCTCTACAATTTAAAGTATTTATTTATTTCTTTGAAAAATACCCTTAAAAATACGTATATTCGCTGGCTTTTCTCGTGATCAATTTAATAATTTGTTCTAATTTATTTACACTAAATACGGGAGGGTTCTATCATCTACGAGTACAGTGATTGCATTTGGGGCACAGGACGAGAGCGAGGCGGGACTGGTTTTATTACTAAACATGTTTTAATTTTTCACCCAAATTTTAGTTGAAATAGTGAAAGAAGAAGAAAACAATAAAAGTTAGGCACAAGTTTTCCACGCTTCCCAACTTTTGAGCGTGGAAATTTGTATCTGTTACTAACTTCCCTGATTATATACACATGGGATATTTCTTATCAGTTATCAGACCCAACCTCCTTTCCAATTGTTCCAATACTCATGGCTTTTTACATCTTCAAAATCAAAGCTTTCCCATTTCCAAAGCCCCTATTCCTCTTTTATCTCTTAATCATCACTAGTTTCTTCTCTGTACCAAGCCCATTTACGAGTGCTTTAAACTTCAGTTTCCCCAATTTCACTCGTGATGACTCCCGTATAAGATATCACGGAGCTTTTCCTGAAGACGAAGTCATCCAACTCACCGGCGACTCATATACGGTCAGTTCAGGGCTTCAAGGTCGGGCCACGTATTTCAATCCCATGCACCTGTGGGACAAGGCATCCGGAAACCTCACAGATTTCACTACCCACTTTATCTTTGCCATTGATTCTCAAAACAAAACTAATTATGGAGACGGGTTTGCCTTCTTCCTAGCTCCTACTGGTTCAACAATTCCTATTTATAATGTCAAAGAAGGTGCCACTATGGGTCTTGCTAAGGATGACCTGGTACTAAACTCGACGGACAATCCTTTTTTTGCGGTGGAGTTTGATATCTATCCGAACGAACCATGGGATCCACCAGGCGAACATGTAGGTATCGATATAAACTCCATGAAATCTGTTGCTAATGTGTCATGGCGGGGGGGTAATTATTCTACTCTTGAAGGGAGAATTAATGAAGCTCGGATTAGTTATGATTCTACTTCTCATAATTTGAGTGTTCTCTTCACTGGTCTCATAAACAATGCAACTGTTTGGCAATCCCTTTATTATATTGTTGATTTGAGAGATCACTTACCTGAATGGGTAACTTTTGGATTCTCAGCCGCAACAGGAAATACTTCTGCAATGCATACCATTCACACATGGGATTTTAGTTCAACTTTGGTAGATACTGTAGCCGAACCACCAGTGGCAGGCAATATGAGTCGGAATCCGGCCCCCAACCGAAACAAACACAAGAGGTTAGGATTAGCCGTGGGGTTGGGTGGTGGTGGATCTTTTCTGCTCGGTGGGTTTGCTTTAATTCTATTTTGCTTTTGGAAGAGGAATAGGAGGGACACAGAAGAGGATCTCGCCTTTGATAGGTGCATGGATGAAGAATTTCAAAGGGAAACAGGACCCAACAAGTTTTCATTTTATGAATTGGCTCGTGCCACCAATAATTTTAGTGATGAAGAAAAGCTAGGCCAGGGAGGATTTGGTGGAGTTTACAGAGGATTTTTACGGGACTCAAATTCCTACGTTGCTGTCAAGAGGGTATCAAAAGGGTCTAAACAGGGGATAAAAGAGTATGCCTCAGAAGTAAAAATTATTAGTCAACTGAGACATAAAAATTTGGTGCCACTCATTGGCTGGTGCCATGAAAGAGGAGAACTCTTACTTGTCTATGAGTTCATGCCCAATGGAAGCTTAGATTCACATTTTTTTACTGAAGAAAGCTTATTGTTATGGGCAATAAGGTACAAAGTTGCTCAAGGATTGGCGTCGGCATTGCTATACTTGCACGAGGAATGGGAACAATGTGTGGTGCATAGGGATATAAAATCAAGCAACGTTATGCTTGATTCAAACTTTAATACTAAACTTGGGGATTTTGGGCTAGCTAGGCTTGTGGACCATGTGAAAGGGTCACAAACCACTGTATTGGCAGGCACCATGGGCTACATGGATCCTGAATGTGTCACAACCGGTAAGGCCAGCAAAGAGTCAGATGTATATAGTTTCGGAATTGTCGCTTTGGAGATTTGTTGTGGAAGAAAACCAATCAAGCCCGATGCCCCTGAAGATCAAGTAGTCATGGTGGAGTGGGTTTGGGAGCTCTATCGAATAGGAAAAGTACTTGAAGCAGTTGACCCAAGGCTGAGTGGAGATTTTGATGAGCAGCAAATGGAGCGCTTGATGATTGTCGGGCTTTGGTGCGCTCACCCTGATCGAAACTTTAGGCCATCAATTAGGCAAACAATTCATGTTCTAAATTTTGAGGCTCCATTGCCTATTCTCCCATCTAATATGCCGGCCTATTCTCCCACCTAATATGCCGGGGACAACACCTCTTGCCCAGGTAGTGAACAGACATTCAATGGCACTTTCTATGTCTAGTATTGTTACTGATTATGAGGAAGGACGAAATCCATTTTCAAGTGATAGATACACCAATTCCTCACTATACGTTGCAGCTTCTCCATCTGGATCGCTTTTGCATGAGTGCTAAATTGGTCAAAGGTACATTTAATTTGGGATTTTTAATGTTTTATTAGGTGTTCATTTTTTACCCTACATTATCACTTCTTTGTGTTTCTTTTTACATTTCAGTTTAACCAATGCTCAAAATGTTTTAGGGATAGATGATATGCATGTGTATTAATATATTAATATATGCATGTGCTTCCTACCTTAAATATGAATTTCGTACAGTACATGTATAAACAACCCAATTGTCCCAAATTGTGAACTTGTGATGGATTGAACATCATAATCATAATAACATCATATATTTTATTAGATCAAAGCAAAAGCTCTCAATATAATAATTTAGAATTGTGACAAGTGACAATCTGTCTATTTAAATTTTGACAAATGTTGTTTTAAATGCCTTAAAATTATGACAAATGAAAATACCTTTATTTTAATACCATAATACCATGTTAAGTCATTTAGGACCTTTAAAGCCCAAAACTGATGATTAAATCGTCGATGTTACAAAATTTGGCCAATTTTGCTTGCGTTGCCAACAAGTAGACATCCAATGTATCCCAAAAATGTACTTATTTAATGATAAATTATTAATTATTACCATCTGACAAATTCACACACACATATATATAATCATAGGACTGCTATCTCATTGAATTAAGTCAAAAAATGCAGATCTGATTGCTCTGCACCAAGAATCTCACAAATACATTCTGGAGGTTCATTTTGCCGGACCCTATCCATACTACTCTTCGTAGCTAGAGGGGTTAATACATGAGCCGCATTGTTGATCTCCCTACGAACAAACTTCATCTCCCAGCAAGGAATAGGATCATAAATTGACATATATTTTTTAAGGAATTGATTGGTGTCATTTTGTATTTATTAAAAAAAAAATTAAAAAAGAGGTTTTTTTTTTTTTTTTTTTTTTTTTTAATAAGGAAAAAGGTTATAAGGGAGGATCTTTTCCATTTCTGATCCGAATGGAAGAAAGAATCGGGATCGTGTGGGAATGCTTCCAAAAACACGATTGGAAGCGGCCCATTTAGCATGTGCCCTAAAATTGGCACATCGAGACACTTTCAAAGCATTCCAACTTTGAAAGGAAGAAAGAGTTAAACTAATATCAGAAATATAGTTAGCAAAAGACCAAGAAAAAAGAGCAGGACTATTAATAGCTAAAATAATAAGAAGAGCATCCCCTTCAACCGAGATAGGAACCAAACCCATAGAAGTAGCCAAACGAACCATCAAAAGGGTTATATGAGCTTCACCTTGCAAAACATCCGTGGAAACAAGTTTCTAAGTAGCAGCTGCAAAAATTGAATCATTTTCATCATTGATCACAGCTGTAGTAACACCAAAAGAAAGGTTAACCACCCCACCCTATCGCCATCGGGGATAGTTCAGCAACCTGTTAAAAAAAATTATTTTGAAAAAAATGAGATGTGGCCGGATCACTTCAATGGCCATGGGGGTGGAGATATGGCAAAGAGAAAGTGGTCCAACCACCCCCGACCATTTGGAGGTAATTTAGGTACATACTAGACACTTAATTGCCACATGTCAACAGATGGAATAAGATCCTCTCAATTTCAAATGAAATACAGAGTATCTCGTTAGTGTTTTTTAGAGGAGTAAAATTGTCATTATAATTTTTAGACAATCATGCCCGTACAAAATATACTAACTGGATATTCTCAATTTCATTTGAAATGGAAATGATCATTTTCCCCCACAGATAATGCACCGCCTAAAAAAAAATCTATCAAATGCACGCAGCGGTCTCTTATCGTGACAAATAAGAATTGGAATGGGACCAAAAAAGGCCCACTACAAGGGATCAGATTATGGACATTTCAATATGAACAACTTTTGAAAAAAGCTTGGCGTGCTTCTTGGTTTGGAAAAAAATGGAGACTTACTTGTCACTTGTCAGTCATATATGCATTGAATTTTAGTGTGAAAATTTCTATGTATCACATCGCAACTTGCTTCTAAATTTGTGGAAAATTATATCCATCACATCGCAATTAGTTTATGAATTTATATCTATTTCTATCTTCTCTAATTACAATCTTCAATTTCTTCTCAGACCCAACCTCCCTTCCAAGTTCCAATCATGGCTTTTTACATCTTCAAAATCAAACATTTTGGTTTTCTCTGAATATTGTTCCTTTTATTATGGTTGCCAGGAAACATGGTCCTTGTTGATTGATATGGTTACCAAATACATAGCAAGTTGGTGGTATAATTATGAATAAATATCGATTTTGCATTCTGCAATGTTATATTTGCACATGAAACCAGGATCCTGTAGACGAGTCCCAATGGCACAATCTTGTCCAACTGATTGCCTCGTCGGGATCTCACTATCGTGTGGGCTCACACAATTCTCCCCACACAATGCCTCGACGGCCCCCCCGCCAAGTGGTTCCACCTGTTCCCCAAATTGGCTTGTCGCAATAAATTATTTGTAGGGCTCCTCAAAGTCTCAAACTATCAAAATTGAAATCCACCACTACGGACTATTCCACTCGTTATCATTATTTATTTATTTATTGTATTTCTTTAAAATTAATGTCCTTAAAATTATTGTTGGATTTGCATCTAATTATGATTTTAAAATATATATTAATTTGGAGAGACACAAAAAGAATTTGAAAATAATTTAGCATTACTCATATATGAGACCCACTTATCCGAATAGGTTGCCAAACAACCAAAAATTTATTTAAGTGGGTCCCATAGTAATTTCGAGAGCTAATTGACAGTGATCCTAACCTCAAACTATCACTCTAATATTGTCTGTCTCCTCAAACTATTGATTAAGTCAATTTTTTTTTTTAAACTACAAAAAATTATCAATGTTCATCCAAAACCAACAAAAAAGACAAAACTAACCTTAAAATATTTTGAATAACAAAAAAATACCCTCACAAACTCAAAATTAAAAAAAAAAAAAAAAAAAAAAAAAGAAGAAGAAGAAGACAAGACGTTGACCACCCACCCTAGAGCCATTAGGGTAGTTCGGCAACCTGTTAAAAAAGTTTCTTTCTAACAAGATGAGAGGTGGTGGCCAAAATGGCCATAATGGTTGAGATATGGCAAAAAGAAAGTGGTCAAACCAAAGACCAAAGACCCATAATATAAAAATAACCGTCTTATATTATTTTACCACAATCACTCATAATTATTTTTATTTAATCATGATAAACCTATTAAATAATTTATTGGGTATATATTACAAAAGGTTTTACTATTCATTCCTTAGGTATATTGATGTTTGAGGGTATTCTGAAATGAAACGGGTCAAGCGGCCCAACAAAATTTTATTAATTGAAAACCATTCTATTCAAAATCAAGTGGGATATTATTATTTTTTAAGATAACTGGTAGGATATTTTTGCTTATCATTTTCAACGGCTTAGCTAAAAGAGCAATATATATTAGCTATTATTGCTTCTTCTTTTTTTAGCTCCAATAGCTTAGTCTGTCATTAACTAGAATAGCTATATTGTTACAATTAATAGCAATTAGGTGCTATACATGATAGCATACTAGATAAATAAAATATTATTTACTGTTTATTTATTTCATCTCTTTTCACCAAACATCTTTTACTGCTTATAAACACCTATTCACATATGCTACGTTTCTCACTCAAACACAATTTTTTCACCCAAAATTTCTTCACACAAAATGGTTCTTTATGGTTTTCTTCTTTATGCTATACCATTTTTTTTTTCTTTCGTGGGTACAGATTGTCTTTGACTCTTTGTCAAGTTATCATTTTTTTTTTCGTTATGTTTGTTGAGTACATAGGATCCTCCATTTCATTTGTACATATCAAAGCTTTTTCGTTATGTTTTTTTTTTGGTTATGTCTTTGTACAGATCAAAGCTTTTTTTCTTTTTAATGTTCATGTGTCCCTACTGTATTAGGTTATTATCTAACCGTAATATGCCTATATTTATATATTTTTTTACTAAGAAATTAGTACTTGTATGTGAGATAAATATTTGTCATATGTATTTATTTTTATTTTTATGAATGATTTCTATGTTTGATTTTTCTTTTAATTAAGTGTTGACAATAATATAATAAAAAAAATGAGTAATAATATTTTAAAACAAGTAGATAATGAAATATATAATCTGTTAGAATGTATAGTGAAAAAGTAATAGTTAAAGTAAAAAATTATACTTTTTCACTACATAAAATACCTAATGCAGCTAGAGATACTTGCGAAAACATTTTTACACCTTAGATTTTTTTTAAAAAATTTGATCCATAAACTGGATACTCTTCAGTTTATTTCAACTGGAGAAGATCCAGATCTGGCCCATGGGGTCTCAAAATTGTCCAGCATATATATATATATATTGACCGTTTTTTCTTCCAACAATTTTTTTTTTATAAATTGGATTGGTCTAATTTTATGGTACACATGATTTTTTAATAGTAAAAATAAAATTAGAAAAAAATACCTTTAAAAAAATGTGCTTAATAGGTGCTATTTAAAAAATTTTAAACACTACCCAAAAAATCCGTTTTGTGTCTTTTATCAAAATACGTTAGAGGTTTAAAAAAAGAAAAAAAAATATTATTAACGTGCATGACAATGATGAATAATATAGAATCCAAAAGAGAGAAATCAAGAGAGTCAAAATACAGATTTACGTAATTCGACAATATGCCTATGTCTATAAGAAAATGAGTCATGATTACCAGCACGCGGCGTGCGTGGCACGCCCACGCACGCCAGTGCAAAAAAATTTTTTTTTTTTTTTTTTTTTTTGAAAAAAAAAAATTTTGCACGCGGCGTGCCTATCTTACATTACCCTAAGAAAATATGACTATATTTTACTATTTAATAATTTAGGGTTACAACATAACATATTTATAAAAAAAACTCTAATTATAAATATTTTGAAATACTCCAAAATATCTTCCTAACTTATTTGTCTTAATACCCACATAAACTTTATTACACCCAATTAACAATATTCTCTATACTAAAGAAAATACGACACTTGTATTTTTTTTTTAATTTATTAAAAATGTCTATTTGGTGTCATTTTTTCTCGTCATTTCGTATAAGGCATGAATTCCTGTGCCGGGATTTGGAATAGTATAAAATCTAAAGCGTCAGTCACAGATATTTTTTCTACGGCACGGAAGCCGAATCCCAACGAAAGGACGTCCAAGACATGGCATGCAAGTGGTGGCATCCATACTCCATAAACATGTCTCCATCACCATACATTGAAATCGGGTCCAATCACGACTCAAATCAAATCTATGATGCTGCGTGGCATGTATGGTCTGAGGCATGTGAAGTGGACATAGCGGACAACGCATTGCCTTGTCAGTATCTCATTATCATGTGGGCTCACACACTTATCGTGAGGCATGTGATTAGACTTTGACAATTTCTGTACCAAGACTACTATTGAGCAAAGCTTGGCGTCAATGGCGTGCTTCTTGGTTTGTCAAAAAACGGAGACTTACTTGTCAGTCATATATGCATTGAACTTGATTGTGGAATTTTATATGTATCACATCGCAACTTGCTTCTAAATTTATATCTATTTCTAGCTACTCTAATTACAATCTGCAATTTCTTTTCAGACCCAACCTCCCTTCCAAGTTCCAATCATGGCTTTTTGCTTCTTCAAAATCAAACATTTCCCATTTCCAAAGCCCCTAATCCTCTTTTATCTCTTCATGGTCACCAGTTTCTTCTCCCCACTACGCCAATTTACAAGTGCTTTATCCTTCAACTTCACCAGTTTCAATCCTGGTGACTCCGATATAACATATGACAGAGCTTTTGCTGAAGACTCGGTCATCCAACTCACCGGCAACTCGCTTCTGGCCAGATCAGAGCTTGTAGGTAGAGCCACGTATTCCAGTCCCATGCACCTGTGGGACAAGGCATCTGGAAACCTCACAGATTTCACTACCTACTTTACCTTTGCAATTGATTCTCAAAATAGAAATAGTACTGGAGGTGGGCTTGCGTTCTTCCTAGCACCTAATGGTTCAACAATTCCTAATAATGTCAACCAAGGTGCGGGGCTGGGTCTTGCTAGGGATGACCAGCTACTAAACTCGACGGACAATCCTTTTGTCGCGGTGGAGTTTGACATCTATTCGAACCAACCATGGGATTCGCCAGGCGAACATGTAGGTATTGATATAAATTCCATGAAATCTGTTCCTCATGTGTCAACATCGGACAATGATTATCCTTATCTTGACGTTTATTCCAATGAAGCTTGGATTAGTTATAATTCCAGTTCTCATAATTTGAGTGTTCAGTTGAAGCCTTATTCGCCTTATTTTTCTAATTCGTTCCCCTGGAAATCCCTTTCTTATAATGTGGATTTGAGACATTACCTACCTGAATGGGTAACTTTTGGATTCTCAGCCGCAACAGGAAATGCTTCTACAATGCATACCATTCGCACATGGAATTTTAGTTCAACTTTGGAAGATAATGTAGTCAAACCAACAGTGGAAGGCAGTCCAATCCCAAATTCGGCTCCTGACCGAAGGAAAAACAGGAGGTTAGGATTAGCCGTGGGGTTGGGTGGTGGTGGATCTTTTTTGCTTGGTGGGTTTGCTTTAATTCTATTTGGCTTTTGGAAGAGGAATAAGAGGGAAACAGAAGAGGATCTCGCCTTTGATAGGTGCATGGATGATGAATTTCAAAGGGAAACAGGACCCAACAAGTTTTCATTTAACGAATTGGCTCATGCCACTAATAATTTCAATGATGAAGAAAAGCTAGGCCAGGGAGGATTTGGTGGGGTTTACAAAGGATTTTTAAGGGAGTCAAACTCCTTCGTTGCGGTTAAGAGGGTATCAAAAGGGTCTAAACAGGGGATGAAGGAGTATGCTTCAGAAGTAAAAATTATTAGTAGATTGAGACATAGGAATTTGGTGCAACTCATTGGCCGGTGCCATGAAAGAGGAGAACTCTTACTTGTCTATGAGTTCATGCCCAATGGAAGCTTAGATTCACATCTTTTTACTGAAGAAAGCTTATTGATATGGGCAATAAGGTACAAAGTTGCTCAAGGATTGGCATCGGCATTGCTTTACTTGCATGAGGAATCGGAACAATGTGTGGTGCATAGGGATATAAAATCAAGCAACATTATGCTTGATGCAAACTTTAATACTAAACTTGGGGATTTTGGACTAGCTAGGCTTGTGGACCATGTGAAAGGGTCACAAACAACTTTATTATTAGCAGGCACAATGGGCTACATGGCTCCAGAATGTGTCACAACTGGTAAGGCCAACAAGGAGTCAGATGTTTATAGTTTTGGAATTGTCGCTCTAGAGATTGCTTGTGGAAGAAAACCAATCAAGATCAATGCCCTTGAAGATCAAGTAGTCATGGTGGAGTGGGTTCGGAAGCTCTATGGAATAGGAAAGGTACTTGAAGCAGCTGATCCAAGGCTGGGTGGAGATTTTGATGAGCCCCAAATGGAGCGCTTGATGATTGTTGGGCTTTGTTGCTCTCACCCTAATCGAAACCTTAGGCCTACAATAAGGGAAGCAATTCATGTTCTCAATTTTGAGGCTCCATTGCCTATTCTCCCATCAAATATGCCAGGAACAGCACATCTTGCTCCAGTAGTGAATAGACCAGCTTCAATGTCACTCTCTATGTCTAATATTGTTTCTGATTATGGGGGAAGATAGAATCCATGTTCAAGGAAATAGTTACACAAATTTCTCACTATCTGCCTTATACACTGCAGCTCCTCCATCTGCATCACTTTTTCGTACGAGCTAAATTTGTCGAAGGTACAGTTAATTTGGAATTCTTATGGTTTGATTAGGTGTTCAATTTTTTACCCTTCATTATCACTTCTTTGTGTTTCATTTTGCATTTTAGTTTAATCAATGCTGAATATGTTTTAGGGTGTAAGTCATATACACTTGTATGTGCTTTCTACCCTAAATATTAATTTCGTACGATACATGTTAATTGTTCCAAATTGGGACTTGTAATGGATTAATTGAACATCATAATCATAAAAACATCATATATATATATATATATATATATATATATATATAATAGAAGCATTCAAGATAATAATTTAGAATTGTTACAAGTGGCAGTCTAAAATATTAGTAAGTGCCCATTTAAATGTTGACAAATGGTGTTTTAAGTGCCCTAAGATTTTAAAACTTAATTAGTAATTATGCATCACAAAAAGTAAGAATGGTGATCCCAACGGATTATATTTTTAAGTTAATATCAATATCCACAAAAGATATATCTTTACCATTTGGACGATCTTATTACCATCCCTCACATATCTACTAAGTAACATCAACTTTAAATTTAATAATAAAGTAAACTAATGAGTCTTCGGCTCCTCACACTGCCCAGAAGATTCTCTCAAATAAATTTTCTCACATTCTTATCCTATTTCAATCTGACATTAATCTAATCTATTTGTTTAGCCCGGAAGAACGGCATCCGAGAATTTCCCTTTTCTCGTAGAGTACTTTATATTACAGTATGCAATATTTCCCATTTCCAAAGGACAATTCAACGTTTGTAATAGGTTGAAATTCAGTCTAATGCGATGTAATTATGTTCAACTGTCCACCTAGCCATCTTAACGAGCATACCAAGATTAGCCCCTGTTTTCAAATCTGACAATTCAACAAGGACTTGCGGGTTTCAAAAACAATTAAAATAAATTATTGGGGTCAATATTTTGTCAATATTTTTCCTATATCATCTTATAAATCAACCATGAGATCTGTGAATTTATGTGAGCCACACAAATTTAATGGTTGATTTATTGAATTTGTAAGAGAATATAAAGAAAATATGGATAAATTATTGACACTAATCATTTCTCAACTTTATTCTTTGCCTTGGGTAAAAGAATGGACACTAACTTTAGCATCATTTGTCCTCAAGGGGTAGTTCAATCGTTTGTGGACCACGCCTATTGAAACGGAGATTATTAGTTCGAATCTCCTCACCCTCTTCCCTTGTATGGACATGTCAAAAAAAAAAAAAAAAAAAACTTTAGCATCATTTAGTGTAAAAAGATGCAAATGAGAGTATCAATTTGTTGAATTTGGATCCCCTCAAATTTTCTAAAATGCAAGATTCTCAGATTTTAAAATATGAGCCATTTATTATATCTAATGGTCCAAACAAATGCAAAAGTTTGTGTGTTACCGAGGCAAGTAACTTTAGTTTTCAACATGTCAAAACCACTTTTCTCGGTCACCCAAACATCTGTATTTGTTTGGATTATTAGATGTAATGAAGGGCTCAAATTTTAAAATCTAAGAATCTCATATTTTAGAAAATTTGAGGGGATTCTTAAATACTTAAAAGGCCGCACATTAGTTAGTAGATCATTAAGATCTATAGCTAACAATTTATCTAAAGGTGGTAGTAACTTCTGTATCACTCACATCTTTTTTCTTAAATAATGAATCAATTTGTTTTTGGTTTGCCGATTGTTTGTTCTAATTAAGGTGTAAGTTTATTAGTGTGGTCATCCCCACACCAGATCATGTAGATTTTACAGGAAGGTAAACTTACTTCCAGATAGAGGTAGTAGGTCAAGAGTGTTAACTCTTGACCAAGAGTTGTATTGGGACTCTATAAATAGAGTCACATGAGAATGCAGATTATGCATTCTATTTTTTATGTTAATCTT
>NC_081544.1:6713638-6733979 GCF_901000735.1 Corylus avellana | reverse complement strand
ATTTATTTTTTCAAATCCAATGAATCAACCATTAAATTTGTAAATTTATGTGGATCTCACACAAATTTAATGTTACATTCATCCATTAACTGCACGAAGATGGTTGAAGAGTGAATTTTATCATTTTCTATAAAAAAAATATTTACAATTTTCAGTACTATACACCAAACGCCAATAAATATTTTCAAAGGGAAATGCTTTCTTGAAAAATAATTTTCTTAAAAATAATTTTCTTAAAAATAATTTTCAACAAAAAATACGAAATATAAATACTCTTTCTAGTCCTAACTCCTAAGAAAGATCAATGCCTCCCAAGGCTAAGAACGTACGCGTTACTGCCATATCTATAGCTCTTTGCATTTGCCATTGAAAAATTTACGCTAACCAAATTTAAAATTATTTTTGGAAACATGTATTAAGCTGTTTCCAGATTTTAGTTTTTTGGTGTTTTTCATTTTCATAACTTGTTTTAGTTTTTAAAACTGTTTGCCAAATGCACATCACCAGTATTATAGAAACGTATTTTGCAGTTTTTCTGTTTCCAAAAAAATTTGGTAGCATTTATCTTTGCCATTTGCACCATTTTATTACCATCTTAATTGGTAGGTATATATATGGCATATATCCATTCCTAAAAGAATAGATTTTTTCTCTAAATTGGATTGTAAGAAAATTTTTCTATTCTAGTATTTAAAAGTGTCATGTGTCTCTTAATACATGAGACGGCATGTGTTTTTTTTTTTTTTTTTCTTAATATTATTATTATTATTATATGTACTTCTCATATATTTTTTTACTACCACTAATTAAAACATTATGCGATGATGACAGGCCAGTTGTAAGCACACATGAGGTCCGTTTGGCATTGGCATGCTGTTACTATTTAGTTCCAAGTTTGTAACACCCCGGTCCCATATTGGGAAGATGAGAAGAAGCCCACATTGAGTGGGTAATTTATAGAGATAGTCATGGGTGCTAAGTCCCACATTGCCTAGTTACTAGGTGAAACTGGGCTTTATAATGAATTCTAGGGAAGCTCTAAATTGACTAGTCCTTTTGGGGTAATAGCGCAGATGTGACTAGCGCTTTTTCCTGGGCCATTACAAATGGTATCAGAGCCACCTAGTAACGCCAGGTCATGTGGTATTGGAGCACTGCATGACGTGGACCTGACGAGGACGTCAGGAGTTTAAGAGGGGGAGTTTGAGTTTGTAACACCCCGGTCCCATATTGGGAAGATGAGAAGAAGCCCACATTGAGTAGGTAATTTATAAAGATAGTCATGGGTGCTAAGTCCCACATTGCCTAGTTACTAGGTGAAACTGGGCTTTATAATGAATTCTAGGGAAGCTCCAAATTGACTAGTCCTTTTGGGGTAATAGCGCAGATGTGGCTAGCGCTTTTTCCTGGGCCATTACAAAGTTACTATAGCAAAAATTGATTGATGTATATATATATATATATATATATATAGTATTAAAAAATGAAAAAAAAAATTGTTTCAGTGTTATTTTTTTATTTGAATTGTAATAAAAAAGAATTCATATGATATAACAAATAAGAATATTGAGAGTTGAATGTTTTTTTTTTATGAATGGTGATTGAATGTTGGCAAACGGTGCCGTGAGACTTCGAGCTAGTGCTCATGAGAAGTATATAACACTTTTTTTATTTTTTCTCAAGGTCGCTAATGTAATTGTTGTGTATTTCAATTTATTTATAGAGTCAATGCTCCATTCAAACTATCAAAATTTGTGACTATCTCTAAGGCAACAGAAAGGCAAATAATCTTAAAATTTTTAATAACAGAAAAATTTTCTTATAAATTAAAACATAAAAATTTAAAATTTAAAAACTAAAAACTAAAAATTAAACAAAAAAGACTTCGGCAACTATCTTTAGTTGGCCGAGGGGTGGCCAAACCACGTTCAAATGGCCAAGGAATTATTCAGCAGCCCCCTTCCACTATATCTGGATGGCCAATCCACCTTATGGCCATTGAAAGTAATTCGGCCACCTCTCAATTTTTATTTTTCAATTGATTGGGGTGGCCACAAAACATCTCAAATAACAATGAGAGTGGCTCACTCTAAAAAAAACATATGGCCAACAGAGAGTGCCCGATCCACTACTTAGTTATTTGAGGTATTGCAGCTACATGTTAAATGTCATTGGCCCACAAAAAGGCGCCTCCAAAAAAACATAATAATAAATAAATAATAAAAAAAAGTTTATCAAATATACACAATATTTGATAACGTGACGTGAAGCAGAAGACTTGGAAATTTAATCAAAAAGGCCCCGCCACACAATGGATAATGACTTTAGAATTTTTGTAGCTGGACATTTCTAAATGAACTACTTTTCAGCGAAGCTTGGCGTGCTTCTTGGTTTAGAAAAAATAAGGGTGGCCGAATCACTTCAAATGACTATGATGGTGGAGATAAGGCGAAGAAAAAATGGTTGAAGGTAACTCAGCTACATGTTAGGTACTTAAATTGCCACGTGCCCGGTGATAATGAGACACTTTAAAAATAAAAAATAAAGAATAAAAAACCTATGAAATGCACGCAGTAGCTTTCTTATCGTGAAACATAAGACTTGGAAATGGGACCAAAAAAGGCCCACTTCAAGGGATTAAACTTTGGACATTTCAATATGAGCAGCTTTTGAGCAAAAAGCTTGGCGTGCTACTTTGGTTTGGAAAAAAATGGAGACTTACTTGTCAGTCATAAATGCATTGAATTTGAGTGTGGAAATTTATATGTATCACATCGCAACTTGCTTCTAAATTCATGCAAATTTATATCCATCACATCGCAATTTGAGGGGTTAGCCCAAGGGGGCAGCTGAACCACTCTCTTGGGCCCTGGGGGTGGTTCGGCCACCCCCAGGCCAAATGGGGTAGCCGGCCACTCCCTATGGAGTGGTTCGGCCATCCTAGCATATTTCTTTTTTTCTTTTTTTGGGAGGTGGTTCAGCCACACCCTAGGGCCAAACCCTCAAATTTGTTTTTGAGGGTTTGGCCCAAGGGGGCGGTTTGGTTCGGCCACCCCCAGACGGCCGGCCTGGGGGTGGCCGAACCACCCCCTGGCCAAACCCCTGGGGTTGGTTCGGCCACCCCAACATATTTCTTCTTTTTTTTTTTTTTTTCTTTTTTTTCTTTTTGGTTTTTTGTATTTTGTATTTTGTATTTTTTTTAAAAAAAAAAAAAAAAAATGTGATCGGAGTAACAATTTGAAAGAAGAAAGTCAGAATAGTCGAATTGCAACAATTTAAAACTTTGGGGGAGTCAAGTGTCACGTTTTAAACATTTGAAGTAAAAATGCAAATGAGAGAATAGTCCCCCCCCTTTTTTTGATGAATAGTAATTGATTGTTGGCAAACGGTGCCGTGAGACTTCGATCTAATACTTAGAAGTATATAATTTCCGAAACTCATCCGGAAATAACTATAAATGTGCCCTTGAATAGCATTATTTCCGGATCAATTTCAGAAATAATACTAGTCCGTGGTACTGTTCGAGATTTCCCAGTCAATAGAGGATCTTGACCACCAAACCAGCCACCTACGTGAGAGTAAAAGTTTTTCTTTTTGATGAATAGTAATTGACTGTTGGCAAACCGTGCCGTGAGACTTCGAGCTAATGCTTAGAAGTATATAATTTCCGAAACTCATCCGGAAATAATTATAAATGTGCCATTGAATAGCATTATTTCCGGATCAATTTCGGAAATAATACTAGTTCGTAGTACTGTTCGAGATTTCCCGGTCAACAGAAGATCTTGACCACCAAACTAGCCGCCTACGTGAGAGTAGAAGTTTTTTTTTTTTTTTTTTATGAATAGTGATTGACTGTTGGCAAACGGTGCTGTGAGACTTCAAGCTAATGCTTAGAAGTATATAATTTCCGAAACTCATCCGGAAATAATTATAAATATGCCATTGAACAGCATTATTTCCAGACCAATTTCGAAAATAATACTAGTTCGTAGTACTGTTCAAAATTTCCCAGTCAACAGAGGATCTTGACCACCAAACAGATAAGAGTATGAAATGAGCCTGGCTCAATCTCTTGCCAGAAGCATTTGTTTAATAATTTATGTGGCCAGCATGTTTTGCTCCAATAGTGAATAGACATGCAATGTAACTCTTTATGTCCGATGTTGCTTCTGATTTTGTGGGAGGACCAAACCATTCTTCAAGAAACAGTTACAGAAGTTCCTGTTTTAAGTCCATGAAGGTAAGTTAGTTGAGATGATTTGTGATTTCGTTCTGTTATAAAAATCCTGGTTTTCTCCGATTGTTCCTTCTTGCCAGGAAACATGGTCCTTATTGATTGATATATATATGGTTACAAAATACATAGCAAGTTGGTGGTATAATTATGAATAAATAACGATTTTGCTTTCTGCCATGTTATATTTTGCACACGAAACCAGTGTCCAGGAATTTTGGCAGAAGTCTATGTGGAGGAGTCTCAATCCCACAATCTTGTCGAACTCATTGCCTCGTCAGGATCTCACCACCATGTGGGCACACACAATTCTCCCCACACAATGCCTTGACCGTTGACGGCCTCCCTGCCAAGTGGTTCCACCTGTTCCTCAAATTGACTTGTCGCACTAAATTCTGTAGGGCCTCCTCAAAGTCTCAAACCATCAAAATTGAAACCCACGGCCACTAGCTATTCCACTGGCTATCATTATTTATTTATTGTGTTTCTCTAAAATTGGCGTGTCCTTAAAATCGCTGTTGAATTTATATTCAATTATGATTTTAAAAGTCATATTAATTTGGAGAGACACTAAAATAATTTGAAAATAACTTAACATTATCTATATATGAGACCCACTTATTCAAATACGTTACCGAACAACCAAAAATTTATTTAAGCAAGTGGGTCCCATAGTAAGTTGGAGTGTTAATTGGTAGTGATCCTAATGGACCTAATCTCAAACTATCACTTTATTATCAATATCTCCCCAAACTATTGATTGAGTCAATTTTTCCTTCAAACTACCAAAAATTGTCAATGTCACCCAAAGCCAACAAACGAGACAAAACTAACCTTAAAATATCTTGAATAACACAAAAATGCCCTCACAAACTCGAAAATAATAATAATAATAATAATAATTAAAAAAAACAATAAAAATAAAAAAAAGGTTTTTATTTTTATTTTTTTATTCTAATTTAATAAGGAAAAAGGTTACAGGGGAGGATATTTCCAATTTCTAATCCGAATGGAAGAGAGAATGGGGAATCGTGTGGGAATGCTTCCAAAAGCACGATTGGAAGCGGCCAATTTAGCATGTGCCCTAAAATTGGCACATCGAGACACTTTCAAAGCATTTCAATTTTAAAAGGAATAAAAAGTTAAACTAATATCAGAAATATAGTTAGCAAAAGACCAAGAAGAAAAAAGAGTAGAACTATTAACAGTTAAAATAACAAGAAGAACATCCCCTTCAACCGAGATAGGACCCAACCCCATAGAAGTAGCCAAACGAACCATCAAAAGGGTTGTATGAGCTTCACCTTGCAAAACATTCGTGGAAACAAGTTTCTAAGTAGCAGCTGCAAAAATGGAACCATTTTTCATCACTGATCACCGCTGCAGTAACAATGAAAGAGAGGTTAACCACCCCACCCTATCGCCAATGGGGATAGTTCAGCAACCTGTTAAAAAGATTTATTTTGAAAAAAATGAGGGATGGCCGAATCACTTCAAATGGCCATGAGGGTGGAGATATGGCAAAGAGAAAGTGGTCCAACCACCCTCAACTATTTGGAGGTAATTCAGGTAAATGTTAGACACTTAATTGCCACATGCCCACAGATGGAATAGGATCCTCTCAATTTCAAATTAAATGCAGAGTATCCCATTAGTGTTTTTTAGAAGGGTTAAATTGTTATTATAATTTTTAGACAATCTTGCCCGTCCAAAATATACTAACTGAATATTCTTCATTTCATTTAAAATTGAGAGAATTCTTTTTCCTCACAGAGAATGCGCCACCTTAAAAAAAAAAAAAATAAATCTATCAAAAGCACGCAGCGGTCTCTTATCGTGACAAATAAGTATTGGAAATGGGACCAAAAAGCGCCAACTACAAGGGATTAGACTTTGGACATTGGACATTTCAATATGAACAACTTTTGAGCAAAGCTTGGCGTGCTTCTTGGTTTGGAAAAAAATAGAGACTTACTTGTCACTTGTCAGTCATATATGCATTGAATTTTAGTGTGGAAATTTCTATGTATCACATCGCAACTTGCTTCTAAATTTGTGGAAAATTATATTCATCACATCGCAATTAGTTTCTGAATTTATATCTATTTCTAGCTTCTCTAATTTCAATCTGCAATTTCTTCTCAGACCCAACCTCCCTTCCAAGTTCCAATCATGGCTTTATACATCTTCAAAATCAAACATTTTGGTTTTCTCTGATTGTTCCTTTTATTATGGTTGCCAGGAAACATGGTCCTGATTGATTGATATGGTTACCAAATACATAGCAAGTTGGTGGTATAATTATGAATAAATAACGATTTTGCTTTCTGCAATGTTATATTTGCACATGAAACCAGGGTCCTGTAGACGAGTCCCAATAGCACAATCTGGTTATTCTCCATTGTCATAGAATTTATTCTGTTAACAATTATTACTTGCACGTGAGATGAATGTTCTTCGTATGTATTTATTTTTGTTTTTATGAATGATTTTTATATATATGTTCGATTTTTTTTTTTTAATTAAGTGTTGGCAATAATACAATAATAAAAAAATAATAAATAATATTTTAAAGTAAGTAAAAAATGAAATAAATAATTTGTTAGAGTGTATAGTGAAAAAGTAATAATTAAAATAAAAAATTATTCTTTTTCGCTACATAAAATATCTAATTAATGCAGCTAGAGATACTCGCGAAAACATTTTTGCATGTGAGATAGGACAATCACTAATCAAGGGAAAGAGCCGACTACAAGAGAAGCAAGTAGGGTATCCTTCCTCTAGTGGGGGGCCAAAAGACGTTCAAGACATGGCATACAAGTGGTAGCATCCATCACTCCATAAACATGTCTCCATCACCATACATTCAAATCTATGATGCTTGCATGTATGATCTGAGGCATGTGATGTGAACATAGCGGACAACGCAATGCCTCGTCAGTATCTCATTATCATGTCAACTCACACTCGTCCCCACATAATGCATTTACGACTTCTCTGCCACGTGTCCCACCTGTTCCCCCAAATTACCTTGTCGCTCTAAATTATATTTAGGCTGTGTTCGTCAATGGGTCGAAAAAAGAAAATGACCGAAATGATGAACTTATTTATTTATTGGGTTAAATTTATTTTACTCTAAATTTAAAATTTTTTTAATTTAAACTCCAATATTAAAAAATTCGACAATGTATCTCTTAATCTTCTCTAATTACAATCTGCAATTTCTTCTCCAACCCAACCTCCCTTCCAAGTTCCAATCATGGCTTCTTACAACTTCAAAAACAAACATTTCCCATTTCCAAAGCCCCTAATCCTCTTTTATCTCTTCATGGTCACCGTTTTCTTCTCCCCACTACGCCAAATCCAATTTACAAGTGCTTTATCCTTCAACTTCACCAGTTTCCTGCCTTCGGATGACAAAAATATAACGTGTGAGGGATCAGCTACCACTAACGACCAAGTCATCCAACTCACCGGCGGCATCCGTGCATCAAAGCTTATAGGTCGAGCCACATATTCCAGTCCCATGCACCTGTGGGACAAGACATCCAGAAACCTCACAGATTTCACTACCCACTTTATCTTTGCCATTGATTCTCAAAACAAAACTAATTATGGAGATGGGCTTGCCTTCTTCCTAGCTCCTACTGGTTCATCAATTCCTCTTGTCAATTACCAAGGTGCCACTATGGGTCTCGCTAGGGATGACCAGCTACTAAACTCGACCAACAATCCTTTTGTGGCAGTGGAGTTTGACATCTATCCAAACGAACCATTGGATCTGCCCGGCGAACATGTAGGTATTGATATAAACTCCTTAAAATCTGTTGCAAATGTGTCATGGCGGGGGGTTAATTATTCTATTCTTGAAGGGGAAATCAATGAAGCTTGGTGTTAGAATATATTATTTCCTTTATTAGAATATTTTATATTTCTGTTATTTAATTTGTAATGTAGGGTTTATTTATTTCCTTATGTATTTTAGGGTTTAATTTGGGTTTCTTGGTCACTACTCATTGTCTCTCTATAAATAGAGAGTTATGTAATATTGATTGATACAGTGAATATACAAGATGTAGCCCATACGTCTCTATCCGCTTCCGCTCTCTTTTCTTTCTCTTTTATTTTAGTATTTTATATTCTATATATATATTTCAACATGGTATCAGAGCCATGTTTCTGTTTTTGTGGCTTTCAATAAAAGTCTTATGACGTTTCTATGGTGTTTTCTAGCATTCTCTTTTGATGATCTCTTAATTTTGTTGTGATCCACGGCTTTATTCATTGGCGAATCTTGGCACAATGCGGTTTTGGCCCTTCATGGGAATTTTAACGGCTAGTTTTCGTTCTCCAGCCTCATTGTCAGTTGCGGCTTGGTCCTTCACCGGATTCTTTTAGTGGCTTGTCTCCGTTCTCCGGTATTTCTCCAGCCGTCACTTTCAGCCTTTCTCGTCTTTGTTATTGGCGAACCCTGGCACAATGTGGTTTGGCCCTTCAAGGGATTTAATGACTAGTTTTCGTTCTTCGACCGTCATTGTCAGTTGCGGTTTGGCCCTTAACCGGATTCTTTTAGCAGCTTGTCTCTGTTCTCCGGTATTTCTCCGGCCGTCACTTTCAGCCTTTCTCGCCGGCATTGTCTTGATCCAACCATTGACTTCAGATGCCTTCAATTTATTCTCTTTTCCAAACTCAAGCTTACACCTTGAGTTTGAGGGGGGATGTTAGAATATATTATTTCCTTTATTAGAATATTTTATATTTCCGTTATTTAATTTGTAATGTAGGGTTTATTTATTTCCTTATGTATTTTAGGGTTTAATTTGGGTTTCTTGGTCACTACTCATTGTCTCTCTATAAATAGAGAGTTATGTAATATTGATTGATACAGTGAATATACAAGATGTAGCCCATACGTCTCTATCCGCTTCCGCTCTCTTTTCTTTCTCTTTTATTTTAGTATTTTATATTCTATATATATATTTCAACACTTGGATTAGTTATAATTCCAGTTCTCATAATTTGAGTGTTCTCTTCACTGCTCTCATAAACAATGCAACTGTTTGGCAATCCCTTTATTATATTGTTGATTTGAGAGATTACCTACCTGAATGGGTAACTTTGGGATTCTCAGCCGCAACAGGAAATGCTTATGCAATGCATACCATTCGCACATGGAATTTTAGTTCAACTTTGGAAGATACTTTAGCCAAACCAACAATGGAAAGCAATATGAGTCTGAATCCGGCCCCCAACCGAAACAAAAACAAGAGGTTAGGATTAGCCGTGGGGTTGGGTGGTGGTGGATCTTTTTTGCTCGGTGGGTTTGCTTTAATTCTATTTTGCTTTTGGAAGAGGAATAAGAGGGACACAGAAGAGGATCTCGCTTTTGATAGGTGCATGAATGAAGAATTTCAAAGGGAAACAGGACCCAACAAGTTTTCATTTTATGAATTGGCTCGCGCCACCAATAATTTTAGTGATGAAGAAAAGCTAGGCCAGGGAGGATTTGGTGGAGTTTACAGAGGATTTTTAAGGGACTCAAATTCCTACATTGCTGTCAAGAGGGTATCAAAAGGGTCTAAACAGGGGATAAAAGAGTATGCCTCAGAAGTAAAAATTATTAGTCAACTGAGACATAAAAATTTGGTGCCACTCATTGGCTGGTGCCATGAAAGAGGAGAACTCTTACTTGTCTATGAGTTCATGCCCAATGGAAGCTTAGATTCACATCTTTTTACTGAAGAAAGCTTATTGTTATGGGCAATAAGGTACAAAGTTGCTCAAGGATTGGCGTCGGCATTGCTATACTTGCACGAGGAATGGGAACAATGTGTGGTGCATAGGGATATAAAATCAAGCAACATTATGCTTGATTCAAACTTTAATACTAAACTTGGAGATTTTGGGCTAGCTAGGCTTGTGGACCATGTGAAAGGGTCACAAACCACTGTATTGGCAGGCACCATGGGCTACATGGATCCTGAATGTGTCACAACCGGTAAGGCCAGTAAAGAGTCGGATGTATATAGTTTCGAAATTGTCGCTTTGGAGATTTGTTGTGGAAGAAAACCAATCAAGCCCGATGCCCCTGAAGATCAAGTAGTCATGGTGGAGTGGGTTTGGGAGCTCTATGGAATAGGAAAAGTACTTGAAGCAGTTGACCCAAGGCTGAGTGGAGATTTTGATGAGCAGCAAATGGAGCGCTTGATGATTGTCGGGCTTTGGTGCGCTCACCCTGATCGAAACCTTAGGCCATCAATTAGGCAAACAATTCATGTTCTAAATTTTGAGGCACCATTGCCTATTCTCCCATCTAATATGCCGGGGACAACACTTCTTGCACAGGTAGTGAACAGACATTCAATGCCACTTTCTATGTCTAGCATTGTTACTGATTATGAGGAAGGACGAAATCCATTTTCAAGTGATAGTTACACCAATTCCTCACTATCTGCTTCATACGTTGCGGCTCCTCCATCTGCATCGCTTTTGCATACGTGCTAAATTGGTCAAAGGTACACTTAATTTGGGATTTTTATTGTTTTATTAGGTGTTCATTTTTTACCCTACATTATCACTTCTTTGTGTTTCTTTTTACATTTCAGTTTAACCAATGCTCAAAATGTTTTAGGGATGGATGATATGCATGTGTATGTGCTTCTTACCTTAAATATGAATTTCGTACAGTACATGTATAAACAACCCAATTGTCCCAAATGGTGAACTTGTGATGGATTGAACATCATAATCATAATAACATCATATATTTTATTAGATCAAAGTAAAAGCTTTCAATATAATAATGTAGAATTGTGACAAGTGACGATCTAAAAAACTAAGAAGTGCCTATTTAAGTTTTGACCAATTTTGTTTTAAATGCCCTAAAATTATGACAGATGAAAATACATTTATTTTAATGCCATATTAAGTCATTTAGGACCTTTAAAGCCCAAAACTTATGATTTAATCATTATTTTAACCATCGATGTTACAAAATTTGGCCAAATTTTGCTTGTTTGCGTTGCCAACAAGTAGACATCCAATGTATACCAAAATTCTGCACCAAGAATCTCACAAATACATTCTGGAGGTTCATTTTGCCGGACCCTATCCATACTACTCTTCGTAGCTAGACGGATTAGTACATGAGCCGCATTGTTGATCTCCCTACGAACAAACTTCATCTCCCAGCAAGGAATAGGGTTATAAATTGACATATATTTATTAAGGAATTGATTGGTGTCATTTTGTATTTATTAAAAAAAAAAAAAAAAAAGCTTTTTTTTTTTTATTTTATTTTTTTCTAATTTAATAAGGAAAAAGGTTATAGTGGATGATCTTTTTCATTTCTGATCCGAATGGAAGAGAGAATGAGGGATTGTGTGGGAATGCTTCCAAAAATATGATTGGAAGCGGCCCATTTAGCATGTGCCCTAAAATTGGCACAACGAAATACTTTTAAAGCATTCCAACTTTGAAAGGAAGAAAGAGTTAAACTAATATCAGAAATATAGTTAGCACAAGACCAAGAAAAAAAAAAGAGCGGGACTATTAATAGCGAAAATAACAAGAAGAGCATCCCCTTCAACCGAGATAGGACCCAAACCCATAGAAGTAGCCAAACGAACCATCAAAAGGGCTATTTGAGCTTCACCTTGCAAAACATCCATGGAAACAAATTTCTAAGTAGCAGTTGCAAAAATGGAACCATTTTTATCACTGATCACCGTTGCAGTAACAGCAAAAGAGAGGTTAACCACCCCACCCTATCGCCATTGGGGATAGTTCAGCAACCTGTTAAAAAAATTTATTTTGAAAAAAATGAGGGGTGGCTGAATCACTTCAAATGGCCATGAGGGTGAAGATATGGCAAAGAGAAAGTGTTCCAACCACCCTCGACCATTTGGAGTTAATTCAGGTACATGTTAGACACTTAATTGCGACATGCCCACATATGGAATAGGATTTTCTCCATTTCAAATGAAATGCAGAGTATCCCGTTAGTGTTTTTTAGAGAGGTAAAATTGTTATTATAATTTTTAGACAATCTTGCCTGTCCAAAATATACTAACTGGATATTCTCCATTTCATTTGAATTAGAGAGGATCTTTTTCCCACACAGATAATGCGCCGCCTTAAAAAATAAAAAATTAAAAAAAAATCTATCAAATGCACGCAGCGGTCTCTTATCGTGACAAATAAGAATTGGAAATGGGACCAAAAAAGGCCCACTACAAGGGATTAGAGTACGGACATTTCAATATGAACAACTTTTGAGCAAAGCTTGCCGTGCTTCTTGGTTTGGAAAAGAATGGCGACTTACTTGTCACTTGTCAGTCATATATGCATTGAATTTTAGCGTGGAAATTTCTATATATCACATCGCAACTTGCTTCTAAATTTGTGGAAAATTATATCCATCACATCGCAATTAGTTTCTGAATTTATATCTATTTCTATCTTCTCTAATTACAATCTGCAATTTCTTCTCAGACCCAACCTCCCTTCCAAGTTCCAATCATGGCTTTTTACATCTTCAAAATCAAACATTTTGGTTTTCTCTGAATATTGCTCCTTTTATTATGGTTGCCAGGAAACATGGTCCTTATTGATTGATATGGTTACCAAATACATAGCAAGGGGGTGGTATAATTATGAATAAATAACGATTTTGCATTCTGCAATGTTATATTTGCACATGAAACCTGTTTTTGGTTTGCCTATTGTTTGTTCTAATTAAGGTGTAAGTTTATGGATCAAGAATTAACTTGAAAAGTATATGGAATTATAACTTTATGTGCATATTTTTGTTTTTTGTTTTTTGTAAAAATAATAATCTTATAGATAAACCATTGACAAAGCAATTGCTCAGCCAAAATTGTATCTACGAATACCATTAGGCAAAGTCTCAACCCAAATTGTATCTACAATTTGCGTAGTTGCCAATTGTGCAAGCCCATGGGCTCCCATATTATCCTCCTTATTCGCATGTCGGATTTGCCAAATAGGGAAAGAATTTAGAGCTACCAGCACATCATCCACTAGTTGACCAAACGAACTATCGTTCTGTCCACCATCTTTTATTGCATCTGTAGCTTGCTTAGAGTCACTCTCCGCAATTAGTCGTTGGATCCCTTGAAAATAGCCATTGTTTCGGTTGCAGTGGAATCCATGAAGCTAGTTTTTGAAACACTTTTTGCAGCAACCACCCTTCCTTCATTATCTCTTATTAAAATGCCAAAACCCATCCTCACACCCTCCATATTAATTGCAGCATCACAGTTCAACTTGCACCTTCCCTCAAGCGGCTTTACCCACAAATGTTGTCTCACCACACAATTCATGGAAATCAAACCTTCTCCATCCGAATGGTCTGCTTGTTGGAACTCCTCCATTGCACACGCTGCTTCTCGCACCAAAATATTAGGATGAATAAAAGTTCTGTCATGGATCCAAGAATTTCTTCTAAACCAAATTTTTTGAGCCGTTACCACAAATAGACAAAAATTATCCCCTTCAAATCTTTGGAAAACAGCCTCTACAATGCGTAAAAAATCTGAAACCAAATAGGCACTTTTCTTGAATGCCTGAATACTAACCCCCCAAAGGACAGCCCCAAAGGATGTGGAAAATAGTCTCGACCTCCAAACAGCAAATAGGACACATTGGATCTGAAATCACCCTCTTTCGCTTCAAATTTTCCTTCGTGGGGAGTAAGTTTTTACACGCTCTCCACATAAAGTTTTTTCTTGCATTAGAGGTCTTCATACTCCATGTTCAACTTTCCTCCGTCCGCAAAGAACAACCTAGTTGCTTCATATCTTCCATCTCTTTCACAAGATGGTATGCACTACACACCGAGAAAATCCCATTACGTGTGCCCCACCAAATTTGTCTATCCGGTTGATTGGTGAGGCTTATGGGTATCATATTGATAATGTTGTGCAAATATCTACCTAAATTAATAGGCAAATAATTGTATGTTTTACCTGCAAGTGCACAAGGTCAACAGAATAATATATGGTGCAAGTACAAGATCATTCCCATGAGGATTGCTAAATTTTGCTTAAAAATAAATTCCTTAAGTAAAAAAAAACAAAGATTGAATTTTTTTTTTATTTGATAATAATAAAAGGTAGGACTTTGATATCCACCACTAATTATATCTAGCTAGTATAACAATATGACAATGCTTTGATCATGTTATGCATACTTTATGTTTGTCAACTTAAGGGTATGGGTGTCTACTCTTTAAGCTATTGATTTTCCTAAGCAACGAATTAGGCATGGGTATCTACTCTAATTCTTTTCTTTCTTAAAGGATTTAGTATGGGTGTCTACTAAGTTGTTCTTTAAGAAAGCATGAATCTGTGAAAATCGACAAACACATGAGGCCTAAGGCATGGGTGTCTACTCCCGGTTCCCCATGTTGATTAACCCAAGAACCCGGTGTGGATTTCTTTTGTTACTTACATTAAACCCAAGACTCGATCATCCAAATTAATTTAACTAACTAGTTTATACCACATGCATATGTTGATCAGACAAACATATATGAGGAATTCATGAAAGCAGGAATTAATCAATTAAATAGCATAACATAACCATCACAAAGGCGCCAATATTGAAATATTAACTAAACATAACTAGGGATTCAATTTAGCCATACTAAATAAATTAGCTACACATAAAACTGATGCTAAACATCTTCACAAAATAAAAGAAAAGAAAGGAAATGAATAAACCCGAAACTTGAACTTAAAGAGCTCATATTCTTCTCCTTACAAAGCATTCCTATTCTAAAGGCTTAAGGGTCTATTTATAGGCTTTAGAAGTCCTTGATAAACTAGTAAACCTAGGGACTTCGTAGGGTTTCAAAACCTATTACAATTGGGAGTTGGAAAACCCTAATATGGAAAGAATGACACTTTGGCCGCCACTTGAGATGTCTCCTGCGCACGGGTGAGATCGATCGCAACCCGTGTGCGTTCGATCGCTCCTGGCCTGCTTCGTGTGGTGTCTTCTCTGGTACTGCGCTCGATCGCAGGTATCCTGTGATCGATCGCAGTGTCAGAAGCTTCCATTTTTTTCATTTTCTCACTTTAAGCCCAAATCTTCCAGATTTACTTCATTTTCTTTCAAAAGCCTACAAAAGTATGGAAAATGCAAAAAGGAAGTAAAATAGCATGAATTAACTAAAATTAAAGGATTAAAATATGTAAGTTAAAGGCTAAAAATATGAATATTTTGGCACTTAACACACCTCCAAACTTATTGCTAGTCCCTTAACAATACAAAACAAAAAACAAAAAAGAGAAACAGAAAACAAAAAGATAAATCCATCTTTCTTGGGATGTACGATTGCATTTAGCATATACAACAAGCCTTTTAAACCTCTAGGGATTCCCTAGAGGACGAGTGAAGTCTCGTGAGGGTTTTCCAGAATGTTACCCATAAACATCATGCAAGAGTTCATGCTATCCAAAAATTAAAGTATCACTCAAAACCATGATTCTCATTCATTAGCAAGCTTAACAAGTTGAACTCCATCTTCATAATGAGTTGGAATTTTAAAATTTAATTACTTACAAAAGACATGCTAAGACATCACAAGTTTAAAAAAAGGGTAAAGTGAACTAGCACATAAATATGAAGTTTCCAATTGTTTCTAATGTGCAATGTCTCAATATCTCAAAGTTCACTGAAATCCCTATTAGAATGAACAACAATGGCATATATATATATATATATATATATATATATTTCTTTTCTTATCAAGTTGTGCAATGTTTGGCCCCCCTTAAGCTTTCTAATTGACCCATGTAACAAGTGTTAAGTCAATGACTCCCAAACCAGATGGTTTTAGGGCATTAGGTGTAGAGACACCCCTAGAACTTACTAACTCGAGTCAAAAAGGCTATGAAACCAAACTAACCATGACATTAACCAAATTAAAATTCTTCACCTTTTGACGTAAATACTCAATGCTTTGAGGCAAGAAGTCCAGTTACTCAATGAAAAGCTTATCAATGATCATTTTTTTTTTCTTTTTCACACATATATATATGCCAAGGTATCCATCTAATAAATCATCCAGTTTCACTTAAAACATAGAAACACACACATTAAAGTTTCATGTCATATTCCACAAATTATGTGCTAATGTGCTTGTGTAAGATTAGATCAAACATGTGAATTCTCAATTGAAAAACTCAATTATTAGATCATGTGTTCAAACTTTTAAGCTCATCAATGAAATCAAATCGCAATTTTTAAGATCAACCAAAATTTTAAGACAAACATGATCATGCATATATTTTTTTCTTTTTGATTTTTCACAAATAAAAATAAAATAAAACTGGGACAAAGTGTGTGTAAAGTGTCTCCCATACCCCCAAACTTAAATTACACATTGTCCCCAATGTGTCTAAATTAAGGAAAGAATTTACCCGGGATATGGACAACATAGTCCGGAAATGCATGGCTCCAAGCACACCCCCAAACTTGAATCGCAAGCACACTTGTCCCTGAAAAACAAGAAAACATGAAAACAAGTAAAATGAAAAAAAAATAAAACTAAATATGAAGTGAAAAACAACAAAATAACTGGTAAACTATGGGGTGCCTCCCATGAGCGCTAAGTTTAATGTCTTCAGCCAGACTTGTGGTCCACTCTTATTGCTGTCCTGAAGAAGATGCTTCTGATGGTGGTGCTACATATTGGACAGCCTGGAGTGCCAAATCTTGTGATGCCAAATCTCGATCTCGTGGTGCAAAGTTCACTTCAATGTATGGCTTCACTCTGTGTCCATTCACCTTGAATGATTGACATTTTTGTGGACTATAGACCTCCACAGCTCCATGAGGAAATACTTTGGTGACCATACAGGGGCCAAACCATCTTGACTTATGTTTTCCAGGCAATAGTCTCAATCTTGAATTATAGATTAATACCTTTTGTCCATCATGAAATTCTTTCCTGACCAGTAGCTTGTCATGGTATGCCTTGGTTCTTTCCTTGTAGAGCTTTGCATTCTCATAAGCATCATGCCATAATTCCTCCAGGTCATTCAGTTGTAGTTTCCTCTTGTCACCAGCTTGGTGCATGTTGAAGTTGAACTTCTTAATGGCCCAATATGCTTTGTGCTCCAACTCCACTGGTAGATGACATGCTTTCCCAAAAACTAATCGATATGGGGACATATCGATAGGCGTCTTGTATGCAGTCCTATAAGCCCATAGTGCATCATTCAAGCGTAGAGACCAATCCTTCCTGCTGGGATTCACTGTCCTTTCTAGTATGCTTTTGATTTCTCGGTTACTTATCTCCCCTTGACCACTGGTTTGAGGATGGTATGGAGTGCCAACCTTATGGGTGATCCCATACTTCTTTATCGAAGCAGCAAAAGCATAATTGTTGAAGTGGCTGCCGCCATCACTTATTATTGCCCTTGGCGTCCCAAACCTAGCAAAGATATTATCCTAGAAAAACTTCACAACCACTTTGTGATTATTAGTCTTTGAGGGGACAGCCTTGACCCATTTAGACACATAATCCTCACTCACAATAATATAAAGATAACCATACGAGTTAGGAAATGGTCCCATGAAGTCAATACCCCATACATCGAAAATCTCTACCACTTGAATATTTTGCAATGGCATCTGGTTTCTGGAGGAGATGTTACCGATTCTCTGGCATCTATCACAAGAGCTGCAAAACAAAAAGGCATCTTTAAACACATTAGGCCAAGAAAAAACAGATTGTAATACCTTATGTAATACCTTAAGCGCTGTTCTCTTGGCCCCAAAGTATCCTCCACAAGCAAATTGATGACAATGCTGCAAAATGCTAAAATTCTCGTCTTCTGAGACACACCTTCTAATGATTTGATCCGGGCAGAATTTGAACAGATAGGGGTCATCTCAATGGAACTGTCTAGATATGGACATCAACCTCTTCTTTTCTTGACTAGACATACCTGGAGGAAAAACCTTGGCAGCTATGTAATTCACAATATCTGCATACCATGGGGGTTGGACCTCAACTACAAATAGCTGCTCATCTGGGAAATTTTCATTCAATGGGAGCTGATCTCCATCTTCCTCATGAAGTAGTCTGGATAGGTGATCTGCCACCACATTCTCACTACCCTTCTTGTCTTTGATCTCAAGGTCAAACTCTTGTAGTAATAATACCCATCTAATCAATCTCGGCTTTGCATCCTTTTTAGCAAACAAATATCTCAACGCAGCATGATCAGTGAATATAATGACCTTAGAACCAATTAGGTACGATCTAAACTTCTCCAAAGCAAATATGACAGCTAATAATTCTTTCTTAGTGGTAGAATAATTTAGCTGAGCATCATTCAATGTTCTATAAGCATAATAAATGGCATGAGGTACCTTATTGATTCTTTGACCCAAGACAGCTCCCAAGGCAAAGTCACTGGCATCACACATGAGCTCAAATGGTAGACTCCAATCAGGTGCCCTCATTATTGGTGCAGATGTGAGCAGCTTTTTTAGTGTGTTGAAGGCAGTCATGCATTCTTTAGTCCATTCAAACTTGGCCTCCTTTGCTAGCAATGCACAAAGGGGTCTAGAGATCTTGGAGAAATCCTTGATGAACCTTCTATAGAACCCGGCATGTCCAAGAAAACTCCTCAACCCCTTTACTGTCAGAGGTGGGGGAAGTTTGGAGATGATGTCAATCTTAGCCTTATCTACCCCAATGCCCTTGCTTGAAATAGAGTGACCAATACAATGCCTTGTTGAACCATGAAGTGGCATTTTTTCCAATTGAGCACTAGGTTGCATTCTTCACATCTCTTGAGAACATTCTTTAGATGGTGGAGGCAGTCATCAAAACTAGACCCAAAAACACTGAAGTCATCCATAAATACCTTAATGGATTTCTCCACCATATCGGAAAAAATGCTCATCATGCATCTTTGGAATGTGGCTGGTGCATTGCATAATCCAAATGGCATCCTTCTGTAGGTGAATGTGCCAAAAGGACACGTGAAGGTGGTCTTCTCTTGATCCTCTGGTGCTATTGCAATCTGATTGTAGCCACTGTACCCATCCAAGAAGCAGTAGTAGCTATGACCGGCTAACCTTTCTAGCATTTGATCGATGAAGGGTAGGGGAAGTGGTATTTTCTTGTCACTTTGTTCAGCTTTCTGTAATCAGTGGATACCCTCCAACCAGTGGTTACTCTTGTAGGTATCAGCTCATCATCTTCATTCTTCACCACTGTGATCCCACTCTTTTTTGGAACTACTTGGACTGGACTGACCCATTTACTGTCTGAGATGGGATAGATAATGCCCACATCCAGTAGTTTTAATACCTCTGCCTTAACTACCCCCTTCATGTGTGGATTGAGTCTTCTCTGTGCATCCCTGGTTGCCTTTGCTTCGTCTTCAAGGAAGATTTGATGCATGCACTTGACTGGACTTATTCCCTTGAAGTCAGTAATGGTCCACCCCAAAGCCATTTTATGCTCTCGAAGAACTCTCAACAGCTTTTCTTCTTCCTCACAACTCAGATTTGCAGCAATTATGACCCGGTAGTGTCTTGTTTTCTCCTAAGTAGGCATCTGTTAGGTGTTCTGGCAATTGCTTCAATTCCAACTTTGGTGCTTGGAAAATAGAAGGAACAAGAGAAGTATTAGTAGGCTCAAGAATCTCAAAGGGAGGAGTGTACTTACTTGAATATTTTGGAGAGACCTCAAGGAGGTGCATGGTTTCAATGATGTCATCAATAACATCTTCCGTTTCTGGCTCAATGTCCTGCCTTGTGAACTATAGGTGAGGGTGGCCTCCAATGGATCTTTATGTTGTTCCTGGAAAACTGTCTCACTAACATCTTGGATCATACAAACATCAAAGCATTCTAAATCTTCTTAAGGTAATTTCAATGCCTCGAATATTTTGAATTCTATTGTCTCACCATTCACCTTTATACTCACAATACCCTTTTTCACACTTATTGTAGTATCAGCAGTTCTCATAAAGGGTTTTCCTAAGATAATAGGTAAAGGTGATGGCATAGGGGATTCTTCCACATCCAATACAATGAAATCAGCAGGTAAAA
>NC_081544.1:6709975-6713538 GCF_901000735.1 Corylus avellana | reverse complement strand
CCCCAACGCATCCTCATAACTTTTCAATGGCTTTGTCAATCTATTCCAATGACACTTACCAGCTCTACAAAACAATAAGCGATCATCTGCAAAGAAAAGATGGTTAAGACGATGACCTTTTTTTGAGGTAGGCACCCCCCGAATATATCCTTTTCGATCTGCCCTTGACAAAAGGGAGCTCAATGCTTCAACACAAATCATAAATAAATAAGGGGAGATTGGGTCTCCTTGTCGTAATTCCCTGGATGGATAGATATGACCCACCAGATTACCATTAACAAGATTCGCATAGCTAATAGACCTAATACACATCATTATAATATTGATCCATTTTTCTATAAAGCCCAAACGCCTCATAACGGCCTCCAAAAAACACCACTCCACCCGATCATAAGCTTTACTCATGTATAGCTTGATTGCCATGAACCCCTCTTTACCCCATATACGAGTGTGCATAGTATGTAAAGTCTTATATGCCGCCAACATATTATCTGTTATCAACTGCCCTGTGATAAAAGCACTTTGGTTCGGGGAGATCAAATGGGGCAAAACTACTTTTAATCTATTAGCAATAACCTTTGAAATGATTTTGTAAAAAACATTGTAACGGCTAATAGGCCTAAACTTTGATACTCTAGCAGGATTTCTATTCTTAGGTATGAGGGCTATGTAGTGAAATTAAGCTAGGCATCAATAAAACCATAATTAAGAATAACAAGAATTGTTTGGCTTACCTCATCACCTAGCTCCCAATTTTCCTGATAAAATCCTGCCATATAGCCATCTGGACCCAGGGCTTTATGGGGTGACATTTGTTGTAGAGCAGCAAAAATTTCTTCCTTTGTGAAATCTCGGTCCAACATATCATTCATCTCATTTGTAACTCGACAGCCTAAAGTACGAAGACATCTTTTGGAATCCACAGGATCTGCCGATTTGAAAAGGTTGCCAAAAAACTAAGTAAAAGCTTGCTCCACACCTTCAGTAGACTCCCATCTAACTCCCTGCTCATCTTGAATACTTGCAATATAATTACACCGTCGCCTTTGATTCGCACAAGCATGAAAATATTTCGTATTTCTATCTCCCTCTTTGAGCCAAACCTGCTTGGATCGTTTCTTCCACTTAAGTTCTTCCTTCTCCAACAGATCATGCATCTCCCTTTATAATTCTTCAATTTTCGGTCTATTTTGGGGACCCTCGACACTTTACAGATTTATAAGCTGTTGGGTTTTATTTTTCAGCTCTCTCTCCGATGAACCATACACTTTTTTCCTCCATTGTAATGGCCCATGTGTACAGTTATTAAGCTTACTATTCATATTTCTCCATTTATCATCATAATAAAATTTTTTCCTCCAAACTTTTCTTACTACCTCCTTGAAACTTTTCTCCTTTGCCCATTGTGTTTCATAACGAAAGTTAATTCTATTTCTGCCTTCACAACTAGCATCCAATAAATTAATGACAATTGCAACATGATCCGAGCTACAAGTGGGTACGGTAAAGACACCTGCATTGGGATAAATCTCACGCCATTCCATATTTGCCACCCCTCTGCCTATCCTTTCTTGTATGAAGCTCTCCCCTTCCCGTCCATTATTCCATGTAAACTTAGGCTTGCAAAAACCCAGATTAGCCAACCCGAACTCTAATAAAGTTTTCCTAAAAGCCTCAATTTGCCCACCAGCTCTTCCAAACTCTAATAAAGTTTTCCTAAAAGCCTCAAAATTATCCAGAGATTACAGACACTAGGAACACTTACAACCCTTTGCAAGACCTTGGCTCTGTAAGATCGACAAGCCTACAACTCGTCTCCTTACTCACAATCTTCTTACCGTGATTCTCCTTTACCGGACCCTTCCAATAGACTTCTCAACTATAGATTTATCAAAGGAATAGGTAAAACTCTAAGAGATTCAATTTAACGCTCACCACATATGATCTCTTTTAGCATAGCCTCCGACAAACTCTCAGGGAGCAAAAATTCGTCTATCTCTTCTATATATATATACATCAAACCCTAGACCTGGGCCTACTAAAAACACATTTTTGGGCATAATATGTACGGGCTGTCCGGGCACGGTTTTATGGAGCAAAAATGGAGTTTCTGGAAATGCGTTCCGGACCCGGGGAAGGCCTGTCCGGACCGAGCATGCAATGGGTGAAACAGCATTTTGGAAATGCTGTCCAGCCTTGATCAACAGCTCCGATGGATGGGCGTTTGTGGTCCGATTGAGCTGAACTTTTGCAGGGACGTTCATAACACATGAATCTACATTATGAACGGTGGAGATTAGATTATGAGCATTCTATATCAGTGTTTGAGTTTGTGAACAGTAGCATTTACATTTTGGAACTGAATTAAGCCCACACAAGAACTAACAATGGAGATGGGATTACCTTCTTTCTTGCTCCTAATGGATCAACAATTCCTAATCCTGTCACCAAAGGTGGCGCTATGGGTCTTGCCAGGGATTACCAGCCATTAAATTCGACGGAAAATACTTTTGCTGTAGTGGAGTTTGACATCTATTCAAATGAATATGATCCGCGTGGCCAACATGTAGGTATTGATATAAAATCCATGCTATCTGTTGCTACTGTGTCATGGCAGGGGAGTAGAATATCTATTATGGATGGGAGAATTAATGAAGCTTGGATTAGTTGTAATTCAAGTTCTCATAATTTGAGTGTTCTCTTCACTGGTCTCATAAACAATGCTACCGTATGGCAATCTCTTTCTTATATTGTTGATTTGAGAGATCACTTAGCTAAATGTGTAACTTTTGGATTCTCAGCCGCAACAGGAAATACTTCTGCAATGCATACAATTCGTACATGGGATTTTAACTCAAGTTTGGAAGATACGACAGTGGCAGGTAGTCCAAGCCCGAATTCGGCCCCTAACCGAAGGAAAAACAAGAGGTTAGGATTAGCCGTGGGGTTGGGTGTTGGTAAATCTATTTTTCTTGGTGGGTTTGCTTTAATTATATTTGGCTTTTGGAAGAGGAATAGGAGGGACGCAGAAGCAGAAGAGGATCTTGCCATTGATAGGTACATGGATGACGAATTTCAAAGGGAAACACGGCCGAAGAGGTTTTCATTTAATGAATTGGCTTATGCCACGAATAATTTTAATGATGAAGAAAAGTTAGGCCAAGGAGGATTTGGTGGGGTTTACAAAGGGTTTTTAAGGGACTCAAATTCCTTCATTGCTGTTAAGAGGGTGTCAAAAGGGTCTAAACAGGGGATAAAGGAGTATGTATATGAAGTAAAAATTATTAGTCAATTGAGACATAGGAATTTGGTGCAACTCATTGGATGGTGTCATGAAAGAAGAGAACTCTTACTTGTCTATGAGTTGATGCCCAATGGAAGCTTAGATTCACATCTTTTTACTGAAGAAAGCTTATTGATATGGGCAATGTGGTACAAAGTTGCTGAAGGATTGGGATCGGCCTTACTTTACTTGCATGAGGAATGGGAACAATGTGTGGTTCATCGGGATATAAAATCAAATAATATTATGCTTGATTCAAACTTTAATGCTAAACTTAGGG
>NC_081544.1:6701924-6709875 GCF_901000735.1 Corylus avellana | reverse complement strand
CAAATATATCATTTTTGTGGACAAATTCTTAAAATATGGATATTTTATGAATAATTTTAAACAATTTCAACCTAACACATAGATCCGCCCCTGACCAATGGGTGGTAGGCGGTGGACTTTTTCTATTTTTGACAAACTCAGTTCGGTAGGCGGAATAACATTTTCTAACCGAACCGACTTTACCGACCGACACCGACCAATTTTCAATTTCTTCACTTACCGACATTACCCACGGCCATTCGGTGATGGAACAAAAAGTTGGAGGAATCAGTCGGTGAAATTTTCTACTTTACCGACAATGACAATGCAAAATGCAAAAACTCAATTTTCCTAACCGAACCGACCGACTCCAGGGCCTACTTGATATACTACGTATAATAGCAAAAGCCTTCCAAAGAAAATTTTAAAATTGAGATAAGTAACAAATGTCTCTTTAAAAACTGACAAGCACTTGCCAATTATAAAAATTAGAAATATAGATAATTAATAAATATGACATTTACTTTAATGCCATGTTGGGTATTCGTTTATGAAAATGATCATTCATGAATCAATATTTTAACCGTTAATCTTACAAAATCTTGCCATTTTGACTTGATTTGCGTTTCCAACAATGATAAGTTTAGTTTATTAGAGTTTTAAATTGGTTTGACTCTCCAATTTTATTTACTTTTTCTAATCAAATTGTAGCGTGCTAATGATAAGTTTATTTTATTAGAGTAGTGTATATGAGTAATCCTAAAGTCCATAGCCACATGGAGAAGGATCCTCTCCATTTCATTTGAAATGGAGGGGATCCATTTAGTTGTTTTAAGAAGTTATTTTTATCTAAATGAAAAATAAAAAGTCCATAAATGACAAAATTGCCTCCCCTAAAAATAACTAGTTCCTCTCGATTTCGAATGAAATGGAGAGGATCCAAGTCCCTAGCACATGGGGTCTCACAATTGCATTTTATTTATTTAATTTAGTTTGCTAGGGTTGACTGGTGTATTTACTCAAGTCAAGAAACTACTCTATGCAATAGTTTTAAATTGGTTTGACGCTCCAATTTTTTTGTTTTTATTTTTTTCTAATCAAATTGGAAAATGGGTACAAATGATTAAAATACTGAAAAAGGGGGTGGGCTCCCCTACAACAGACCCAAACACGAAAATTAACCGTGCAAGTAAACGAAGCAAAGTAGGAAATATGCCAAATAAATGAGCTGGTCCTCTCCAAGGGACCGCATAAAATGGTTTTAAAAACAAAAAGAGTACAAGAAGAGTCACGAACCTCAAAATGTTTACAAACTCTAATTACAGGTGTAAGAACCCCATGAGGTCCAAACACATCTGCACCCCAGCACAAAATAACACTGACAAACCGAAGGAAGTCAATACAGGAAAGGCACTAGTAAGATCCGAATCTGGAACCGAAGAGAAGGAAGTACTGTCTCTGGAAGCACTAGTCTCCACTACAAAATTAAACCCTAAATACAGAGGGAGACTAAAACCCACAAAACCCAAACAAAACAACAGGAAATACAAGGAAACAAATGAAAAAATAAAAATAAAAAGAAGGGAAAAATAAAAACAATAAGCAGAAATACAACAAAAAACCCAACAACCAGCAGTAACGGTGGTGATGAAGGTGGAGGAGCAGCCGGAGGAGCCCATGATCTGGACCGTGGGGATCACACGCTAGCGCGTGGGATCCACGCTCAAGCGCATGGGTCTCACACTCCGACGTGTGCAGTGTTGACGATAGATTGCAAGGTGGCAGTGCGGATTGAGCTGGGCGACCGGTGATGATGGTGGAATGGCGCGTGTAGGCTCGGGTCAACCTGAGTAAAGTAGATCGGGTTTTAAAGAAAACCCATCTGTGAACCAATGGAGATCTAGGCTGCAGAGTGGAGGACGGTGAGCGGCAAAGGGCCACCAATGGAGATCTAGGCTGCAGAGTGGAGGACGGTGAGCGGCAAAGGGCCAAACAGGAAAGGAGGTGGGCAACCCACGGTAGTGGAGTAGTGGTTGGCGGAAGATGGAGAAAAACACTGTGCAGGCGGGCGACAAAAAAACGAAGAAAACATGAAAGGAACTATAACCGGAGAGGAAAGAAAGGGAGATGGGAGGTTTCCTCCTTCCCAGAAAACCACATTGACGTTGGTAGAAAACCTCACAAGGAAGTAGTGTTTACTCTACCTAGAGAGAAGGAGGAGCTTCTCTCACTAAAAATGAGAGAAGCGGTTGGTTTTTGACACTCCAATTTTGAGGAAAGAAGGATACGTCCACTTTTTTTTTTTTTTTACATGTCCGCACAAAAGGAAGGAGGGGGATACGAATAAATGACCTCCCTTAATGAGGCGTGGTCTCCAGCCAATTGAGCTACTCCTTGGAGACACATTGACGATTTTTTGGTAATTTGAGAGATATTCTATCCCAATTAAAAGTTTTGAAAAATTGTCAATTAGGAAGTAGTTTGAGGGGAAATTGCTACACTTTTCAAATTTTTTTTCTCCAAAAATTAGTTATGAAATAATGTGTTATCATCCCACGAGTTGATGACACATTTCTCAAAGTAATAAGTCCCATGAAATGATGACACATCATTTAGAAATGAACATTAAAAAAAAAATTGTAGAAGTATAGCACTTCTCATTTGAGGGGGGTATAAGGACTTTTCCTTAATAATAATAATAATAATAAATCATCTAAGAATTGGTTGTAATTGTCATATTAGCATTGTAGGATAAAAATGTAGTATATAGCATTTTTCTTGTGACAAATATTTTCTGAATTTCTAAATTTGATAATTAAAGCCTTAAGTTTTCTTTGATCCAAATTTCAATTGATGAATGATAAATGGAGCGCTTGATGATTGTTAGGCTTTGGCGAGCTCATCCTGATCTCAATCTTAAGCCTTGAATTAGGCAAAAAATTCTTGTTCCCAATTCTGAGTCTTCATTGCCTGTTCTCCCATCAAATATACCGATCTAGCCTATCTTGCTCCAATAGTGAATAAACATGCAATGTAACTATTTATGTCCGATGTTACTTCTGATTTTGAGGGAGGACCAAACCATTCTTCAAGCAATAGTTACAAAAATCCGTGAAGGTAAGTTAGTTGAGATGATTTGTGATTTCGTTTTGTTAGGGTGTATTCATGAATTATGATAGACAACACATAGTGAGGAAAACTTGCTCACTTGAGACTTGCTTGTTACTTGTCAAATCAAAGAGGAACTAACACACATTAGTCTATATCTATCACACTGTAACTTGTTTCTAAATTTGTGAAAATTTCTCTTAATCACATCCCGACTTGTTTTTACATTTAATTTATTTTATTGTTCTTTTTTAAAAAGTTTAAAACTCATTTTTAATTTATATCACATTAATAACTTTTTATTACTATTTAAACAAAAACTTCATAACAAAATTTTTTACTAAATGACCACTTGTGGCTAGCCTATTGATTCCTTGGAGAGAGTAGTCTTAAATCACTACTTATCTCAAAAGTTTAAGTTAATAGGAAGATGTTAATTTAACAATTTAATTTTATATTTTAAAATTCTCTCATATATGTGAACTCAAACTCTTTTTTAATAAATGGGGCTAATACATAGAATATTAATTGAAATAGAGAAAAAATTGATGGGGAGAGAGTATTTGATCTCAAGACCTCTGCTGACTCTCATAGCATATTCAATCACAACTTATTTCAAAAATTTAAACCGATAAAAAAAAAAAAACGATAAATTTAATTATTTAATTTATATTCTTAAAAAAAAAAAAAAAAAATTAGAAGAATCCCTAGCTTCTGCCAGCAAGACCTCTCCCTTGTCACCTGAAGATTGGCACTGCCAATATATAGGGACTTAAACTCCAACACAGGTTGAACCATCTTCTTTGGAAGATTGCTAAGAACCTTCTTAATGTGAGAGCCAACAATTGCAGATTTTATGCCCCTCAAGAAACTCTGAGTCATATTTGGCCTGAGTGTTCCTTTGCAAAAACTCTATGCAGGAGCTCAAGGTGGCCTTTTCATTATCAATGCTTTCTGCAATCAAGGCATCAAAACCCCACCAGCTGCTAGGAATCCCAAAAATTTACTCTCAGAAGTTCCAACTCCATGCTGCCATTATTTTAGAAATCCGAAGAAATTAGCTTGTGCATAATGCTATCCAACCTGTGATATCTCATTTCATTCAACAAATCTCTTCCACTACAAGGGATCGCATTATTTCTAGGAAAGATATTTCCCCTTCACTTTGGTCCCCTCCTCTACCTGGTAGCATCAAATTCAACTTTGATTTGGCAATGAGGACAGATTTTGCTGTGGCTGCCATGGTTATTAGTGACTCGATCGGATGGGAACATTACCAAGGCTGCTTCTAAGCGTTTATCCACCAATGATGAAGCTAATGGAGAAGCTCAAGCAGCCTTTCTGGCCATCCAAACAAGCTCCTGTGGAGTAAATTCCCTTGTCTTGGAAGGGGATGCTCTTGATGTTACCCCTGCAATTCAAAGACCAAATCTGTTTGCTGGTTGGAATTTTGCCAATACTATTTCAGATATCAGCTTTAGTTTGCTTTCTTTTTATATAGCTAGCTGGAAAGTTATGAAAGTTTCAAGGAGTCTAAGTTTAGAGCATCTTGTTTAGTTACGTGAACTGCTTTCTATCTTATGTTTGGATGCATTCTCAATTGTATTCAAAACAAGAGTGAAAAAGAACCCACTTTCTAACCTTTTTTCCCTTATTGAATAGAAAAAATAAAATAAAATTTTTGGACTGTGTTCAAATTTGTTTTTATTTTTGTTCGCCGGGAGCTTTCTAGATTTATAAATGATGCACCAGCAAGCGTTTTCGCCTTCAATAAATCAATCCACTCAATTCTGGAGAACAAATAGGACTTGGTTTCAAGTTTACAAAGCTTGAGTTGACTCTATTGCACCTCATCTGCCCCCTCGTATACTAATACGGCTATATACTCCTATATGAGTAGATTTTCTTCAATTTTGATAAGGGCCAAAGGATTATATTTTTAAGTGAATGTAAATATCTACAAAAGGGTCCGTTTGTTTCAATGTTTTTGGTGTTTGGTACAATGGAAAATAACAAAGTAAAAATATTTCCTTATTATATATATATATATATGTTGTGAATAAAAATTGGTTTTTATAGGTTAATATGATTGAATGAAAATATAAAAAGAAGAATGTTACACAACTATCTTTTAACCATTTATTTTTTCAAATCCAATGGATCAACCATTGAATTTGTGGGTCCCATGCAAATTTAATGTTACATTCATTCATTCATTGTATGGAGATGGTTGAAGAGTGAATTTTATCATCTTCTATAAAAAATATATATATATGTTTATAATTTTCAGTACTGTGCACCAAACGCCAATAAATATTTTTAGAGGGAAATGTTTTCTTGAAAAATAATTTTCCAACAAAAAATATTTTACGTCGAAACAAACGAAGCATAAATACTTTCTCTAGTCCTAACTCCTAAGAAAGATCAATGCTTACCAAGCTAAGGACGTACGCATTGCTGCCATATCTAATTATCTATAGCTCTTTGCATTGCCATCAAAAAATTTACGCTAACCAAATTTAAAATTATTTTTGGAAACATGCATTAAGTTGTTTCCAGATTTTAGTTTTTTTGGTGTTTTTCATTTTCATGACTTGTTTTAGTTTTTAAAACTGTTTGCCAAATGCACATCAACAGTATTATAGAAACGTATTTTGCAGTTTTTCTGTTTCCAAAAAAATTTGGTAGCATTTCTCTTTGCCATTTGCACCATTTTATTACCATCTTGGTAGGTGTATATTTATGGCGTATATCCATCCCTAAAAGAATAGATTTTTTCTCTAAATTGGATTGTAAGAAAAATTTTCTATTCTAGTATTTAAAAGTGTCACGTGTCTCTTAATATATGAGACATAATGTGTTTTTTTTCTTTTTCTTAATATTATTATTATTATATGTACTTCTCATATATTTTTTTACTACCACTAATTAAAACATTATGCGATGATGACAGGCCAACTGTGAGCGCACATGCGGTCCGTTTGGCATTGGCATGTCGTTACTATTTAGTTCGAAGTTATTGTAGCAAAAATTGATTGATGTAAAAAAAAATATATATGTTTAGTATAGAAAAATAAAAAAAAAATTGTTTTGTAGTGATTTTTTTATTTTAATAGTAATAAAAAATAATTTATATGATGTAATAAATAAGAATATGGAAAGTTGAATTTTTTTTTGATGAATAGTGATTGAATGTTGGCAAACGGTGCCGTGAGACTTCGAGCTAGTGCTTAGGAGACGTATAAAACCCCTTTTTTTTTTTTTTTTTTTTTTTTCAAGGTCGCTAATGTAATTGTTGTGCATTTCAATTTAAAACTATTACTTCATTTTGGATGTCCCATTCAAAATACTCCATTCAAACTATCAAAATTTATAACTATCTCTAAGGCAACAGAAAGGCAAATAATCTTAAAATTTTTAATAACAGAAAAATTTTCTTATAAATTAAAAATTAAACAAAAAAAACGTCGGTGACTATCTTAAGTTGGCCGAGGGGTGGCCGATCCACTTTCAAATGGCCAAGGAATTATTCGGCAGCCCCCTTCGACTATATCTAAATGGCCAATCCACCTTATGGCCATATTGGAAGTAATTCAGCCACCTCTCAATTTTTATTTTTCAATTGATTGGATGGCCACAAAACATCTCAAATAACAACGAGAGTGGCTCACTCTAAAAAAAACATATGGCCAACAGAGAGTGCCCGATCCACTCCTTACTTATTTGAGGTATTGCAGCTACATGTTAAATGTCATAGGCCCACAAAAAATAAAAAATAAAAGTTTATCAAATATACACAATATTTGATAACGTGATGTGAAGCAAAAGACTTGGAAATTCGATAAAAAAGCCCCACCACACAATGGATAATGACTTTCGAATTTCTGTAGCTGGACATGTCAATATGAACTACTTTGGAGTAAAGCTTGGTGTGCTTCTTGGTTGGTTTGGAAAAAAACGGCAACTTGCCTGTCAGTTGTGAAATTAAACAGATTAGTTGGGTGACCTTTAAAAAAAAATTCATTATAAAAAAATAAGGGTGGCCGAATCACTTCAAATGACTATGATGGTAGAGATATGGCGAAGAAAAAATGGTTAAAGGTAACTCAGCTACATGTTAGACACTTAAATTGCCATGTGCCCAGAGATAATGAGCCGCTTTAAAAATAAAAAATAAAAAATAAAAAACCTATGAAATGCACGCAGAAGCTCTCTTATCGTGAAACACAAGACTTGGAAATGGGACCGAAAAATGCCCACTTCAAGGGATTAGACTTTGGACATTTCAAAATGAACAACATTTGAGCAAAGCTTGGCGTAATACTTGGTTTGGAAAAAAATGGATACTCACTTGTCACTTGTCAGTCATATATGCATTGAATTTGAGTGTGGAAATTTATATGTATCACATCGCAACTTGCTTCTAAATTTGTGCAAAATTATATCCATCACATCTTAATTTGTTTTTACGGCGCTGTTTACTTTGACATAAAATGGGTTTCAGAAAATGAGTTTTGCATTTTATGGTGCTTACTTCAACGTAAAATAGTGGTCAACGAAAAATATTTTCCTTTTGACCGAAAATTCTTCTTTAATTTTCAGAAAATGATTTACGGTTTTGAAAACCGCAAATCATTTTCCGACTATGAGCCTCTCATTCTTAAATCGATGGACCTTGTCAAGATCCGCCCAGAATGGGACTTGACCGGGACTCGCCCAGGACCCACTCGGGATCGCGCCAAGACCTGCCCGGACTTGAACGGGGCCCTCCCGGACTTGCCCAAGACCTGCCCAGAACCCGCTAGGGACTTGACTGGAACTAGCCCATGACTTGCCCGGGACTCGCCTGGGACTTGACCAGGAC